>NW_027423097.1:191382-250318 GCF_048934315.1 Petromyzon marinus
CTTCACTACCTTAATCATCGTCACAATCACCTCCACCACCATCATCACCATCGTCACAATCACCTTCACCACCATCATCACGATCTTCACAATCACCTCCACTACCATCATCATCACAATCACCTCCACTACCATCATCATCACAATCACCTCCACCACCATCGTCACCATCATCACAATCACCTCCACCACCATCATCACCATCGTCACAAGCACCTCCACTACCATCATCACAATCACCTCCACTACCATCATCATCACAATCACCTCCACTACCATCATCACAATCACCTCCACTTCCATCATCATCACAATCACCTCCACCATCATCAACATCATCACAATCACCTCCACTACCATCATCACCATCATCACAATCACCTCCACCACCATCATCATCGTCGTCATCATCATCACAATCACCTCCACCACCATCATCGCCATCATCACAATCACCTCCACCACCATCGTCATCATCATCGTCACAATCACCTCCACTACCATCATCACCATCATCACAATCACCTCCACCACCATCACCATCATCACAATCACCTCCACCACCATCATCACCATCGTCACCATCATCACAATCACCTCCACCACCATCATCACCATCATCACAATCACCTCCACCACCATCGTCACCATCATCACAATCACCTCCACCATCGTCACCATCGTCACAATCACCTCCACCACCATCATCACCATCACAATCACCTCCACCACCATCACCACCATCATCACAATCACCTCCACTACCATCATCACAATCACCTCCACTACCATCATCACCATCATCACAATCACCTCCACCATTGTCACCATCATCACAATCACCTCCACTACCATCGTCACCATCATCACAATCACCTCCACCACCATCATCACCGCCATCACAATCACCTCCACCACCATCGTCACCATCATCACAATCACCTCCACTACCATCGTCACCATCATCACAATCACCTCCACCACCATCATCACCGCCATCACAATCACCTCCACCACCATCATCACCATCATCACAATCACCTCCACCACCATCATCACCGCCATCACAATCACCTCCATCACCATCATCACAATCACCTCCACCACCATCATCACCATCATCACCATCATCACAATCACCTCCACCACCATCACCATCGTCACAATCACCTCCACTACCATCATCACCATTATCACAATCACCTCCACCACCATCGTCACCATCGTCACAGTCACCTCCACCACCATCATCATCATCACAATCACCTCCACTACTATCGTCACCATCGTCACAGTCACCTCCACCACCATCATCACCATCATCACAATCACCTCCACCACCATCGTCACAGTCACCTCCACCATCATCACCGTCATCACAATCACCTCCACCACCATCATCACAATCACCTTCACCACCATAATCATCATCATCACAATCACCTCCACTACCATTGTCACCACCACCCTCACCACCACCATGACCACGTGAAGTGTCTAAAGGCTCCCTGTATGACAGGAGGTCACCGGACAGATCCTGCAGGTGCTACAGTGGCCCGGAGATGTTGACTACCTTGCCTGGTCTACAGGAGGTCGTGGGTCCCTGACGAGAGATGTTGACTACCTCGCCTGGTCTACAGGAGGTCGTGAGTCCTGACGAGAGATGTTGACTACCTCGCCTGGTATACAGGAGGTCGTGAGTTCTGACTAGAGATGTTGACTACCTCGCTTGGTCTACAGGAGGTCGTGGGTCCCTGACGAGAGATGTTGACTACCTCGCCTGGTCTACAGGAGGTCGTGGGTCCCTGACTAGAGATGTTGACTACCTCGCCTGGTCTACAGGAGGTCGTGGGTCCTGACGAGAGATGTTGACTACCTCGCCTGGTCTACAGGAGGTCGTGGGTCCCTGACGAGAGATGTTGACTACCTCGCCTGGTCTACAGGAGGTCGTGGGTCCTGACGAGAGATGTTGACTACCTCGCCTGGTCTACAGGAGGTCGTGGGTCCTGACGAGAGATGTTGACTACCTCGCTTGGTCTACAGGAGGTCGTGGGTCCCTGACTAGAGATGTTGACTACCTCGCCTGGTCTACAGGAGGTCGTGGGTCCTGACTAGAGATGTTGACTACCTCGCCTGGTCTACAGGAGGTCGTGGGTCCCTGACGAGAGATGTTGACTACCTCGCCTGGTGTACAGGAGGTCGTGGGTCTTGACGAGAGATGTTGACTACCTCGCCTGGTCTACAGGAGGTCGTGGGTCCCTGACGAGAGATGTTGACTACCTCGCCTGGTCTACAGGAGGTCGTGGGTCCTTGACTAGAGATGTTGACTACCTCGCCTGGTCTACAGGAGGTCGTGGGTCCCTGACGAGAGATGTTGACTACGTCGCCTGGTCTACAGGAGGTCGTGGGTCCTGACGAGAGATGTTGACTACCTCGTCTGGTCTACAGGAGGTCGTGGGTTATATCCCGGACCCTGACAATGCCTGCCGCTGCTGCTGTATCTTTGTGTGTGGCTAGGAGATGTTGACTACCTTGCCTGGTATACAGGAGGTTGTGGGTGCTATCCGAACGCTTTGACGCCTCCACCTCTTTCTCGACCACCTCCTCCTCCACCTCCTCCACCACCTCCACCACCTCCTCCACCACCACCTCCACAACCTGCACCTCCAATTCCACCACCACCTCCTCCACCACCACCACCACCTCCTTCACCACCTCCACCACCTCCACCTCCATCACTACCACCACCACCTCATCCACCACCTCCACCACATCCACCATCACCTCCACCACCTCTACATCCTCCACCACCTCCTCCACCACCTCCACCACCTCCTCCTCCACCACCTCCACCATCTCTACCTCCTCCACCACCACCTCCACCTCCTCCACCTCCACCACCTCCTCCACCACCTCTACCTCCTCCTCCAGCACCTCTACCTGCTCCACCTCCTCCACCACCTCTACCTCCTCCACCACCTACACCACCTACACTACCTCCACCACCTCTACCTCCTCCACCTCCACCACCTCAACCTCCACCACCACCACCTACACCACCTCCACCTCGTCCACCTCCAACACCACCACCTCCTCCACCACCACCACCACCACCTCCTACACCACCACCACCTCTACCTCCACCACCTCCTCCACCACCACCTCCACCACCTCCTCCTCAACCTCAACCTCCACCACCTCCTCCACCTCCTCGTCCCCGTAGAGCGAGAGGATCTCTCGGACCACGACGTCACGGGGGCTGCCTCCGCTGCTCCACCCCCTCTGATTGCTCCACCTCCTCCAGCGTCGTCCTCTGGGGGTGGTGGACACTTTGAGAGGGAGGACAGCGGTGGGACACGACTCTCCTCCACCTCCTCCAACCTCTCCTCCCTCACGCCTCTCGCTCCCAACACAGGTTCACAATGACCGTGTGGGTGGGTGGGGTTCACGGTGGCCGTGTGGGTGGGTGGGGTTCACGGTGGCCGTGTGGGTGGGTGGGGTTCACGTGGTGGTGGTGGACGTGGTGGTGGTGGTGGACGTGGTGGTGGTGGTGGTGATGGTGGACGTGGTGGTGATGGTGGTGGTGGACGTGGTGGTGGTGATGGTGGACGTGGTGGTGGTGGACGTGGTGGTGGTGGTGGTGGTGATGGTGGACGTGGTGGTGGTGGTGGTGGACGTGGTGGTGGACGAAGTGGTGGTGGTGGACGTGGTGGTGGTGGTGGACGTGGTGGTGGACGTAGTGGTGGTGGTGATGGTGGTGGTGGTGGTGGTGATGGTGGTAGTGATGGTGGACGTGGTGGTGGTGATGGTGGTGGTGGTGGACGTGGTGATGGTGGTGGTGGTGGACATGGTGGTGGTGGTGGTGGACATGGTGGTGGTGGTGGACGTGGTGGTGGTGATGGACGTGGTGGTGGACGTGATGGTGGACTCCTCGTTCCGCAGGGAGTGCGGGCGAGCTGCTTCGTGGCTGGGTGGACTCTGAGCGAGTGCGCTGGGCGAGTGCGGTGGACGTCGTGATGGTGGTGGACGTGGTGATGGTGGACGTAGTGGTGGTGGTGGTGATGGTGGTGGTGGTGGTGATGGTGGTGGTGGACGTGGTGGTGGTGGTGGTGGTGGTGATGGTGGTGGTGGTGGACGTGGTGATGGTGGTGGTGGTGATGGTGGTGGTGATGGTGGACGTGGTGGTGGTGGTGGTGGTGATGGTGGACGTGGTGGTGATGGTGATGGTGGTGGTGATGGTGGTGGTGGTGGTGGTGATGGTGATGGTGGACGTGGTGGTGATGGTGGTGGTGATGGTGGTGGTGGTGGTGATGGTGATGGTGGACGTGGTGGTGGTGGACTCCTCGTTCAGCAGGGAGTGCGGGCGAGCTGCTGCGTGGCTGGGTGGACTCTGAGCGAGTGCGCTGGGCGACTGCGGTGGACGTCGTGGTGGTGGTGGACGTGGTGGTGATGGTGGACGTGGTGATGGTGGTGGACGTGGTGGTGATGGTGGTGGTGGACGTCGTGGTGGACGTGGTGGTGATGCTGATGGTGGACTCCTCGTTCCTCAGGGAGTGCGGGCGAGCTGCTGCGTGGCTGGGTGGACTCTGAGCGAGTGCGCTGGGCGACTGCGGTGGACGTGGTGGTGGTGGTGGACGTGGTGGTGGTGATGGTGGACGTGGTGGTGGACGTGGTGGTGGTGATGGTAGTGGTGATGGTGGACGTGGTGGTGGTGGACTCCCCGTTCCTCAGGGAGTGCGGGCGAGCTGCTGCGTGGCTGGGTGGACTCTGAGCGAGTGCGCTGGGCGACTGCGGTGGACGTCGTCTTCTGCATCCACGACAGCTCGCTGCTGGTCTGGACCCTGGATTGGCTGGACGCTGCACCACGTGGGGCCTTCCGCCAGGTCCAGGTCAGAGGTCGGAGGTCGGGGGTCGGGGGTCGGGGGTCGGGCGACACGCGCGAAGGGCAACGGTCCCCCAGGTAGCCTCTAGCTGGGCTGTAGGGGCAAGTGCAGTGTTAGACACACACAGACAAAGCTCCCCCAGGTAGCCTCTAGCAGGGCTGTAGGGACAAATGCAGTGTTAGACACACAGAGACAAAGCTCCCCCAGGTAGCCTCTAGCAGGGCTGTAGGGGCAAGTGCTGCTAGTGGCACCACCTATGAAGGCTGCTGGCACTGTGGCACACACACACACGTCACACACACACACGTCACACACACACACACGTCACACACACACACACGTCACACACACACACACGTCACACACATGTCACACACACACGTCACACACACACGTCACACACACACGTCACACACACGTCACACACACGTCACACACACACACATCACAAACACACGTCACACACACACGTCACACACACGTCACACACACACACACACACGCATCACACACACACACACACGCACGTCACACACACACACGTCACACACACACACGTCACACACACACACACACGCGTCACACACATGTCACACACACGTCACACACACGTCACACACACGTCACACACACACACACGTCGCACACACACGTCACACACACGCGTCACACACACACACGTCACACACACACACGTCACACACACACACACACGCGTCACACACACACGTCACACACACGTCACACACACACACGTCACACACACACACGTCACACACACACACACACGTCACACACACGTCACACACACTCACACACGTCACACACACACACGTCACACACACACACACACACGTCACACGTCACACACACGTCACACACACACACACACGTCACACACACGTCACACACACGTCACACACACGTCACACACACACACGTCACACACGTCACACACACGTCACACACACACGTCACACACACACCACACACACGTCACACACACACACATCACACACACACGTCACACACACACGTCACACACACACACGTCACACACACACGTCACACACACACACATCACACACACACGTCACACACACACGTCACACACACACACGTCACACACACACACACACACGTCAGACACACACACGTCACACACACACACACACGTCACACACACACACACGTCACACACACACACACACGTCACACACACACATGTCACCACACACGTCACACACACGTCACACACACACGTCACACACACACACGTCACACACACACACGTCACACACACATGTCACACACACGTCACACACACACACACGTCACACACACACACACGTCACACACACACACACACACGTCACACACACGTCACACACACACACGTCACACACACACACGTCACACACACACGTCACACACACACACACACACGTCACACACACGTCACACACACACACACACACGTCACACACACACACACGTCACACACACACACACACACGTCACACACACACGTCACACACACACGTCACACACACACACACACACACGTCACACACACACACACACGTCACACACACACACGTCACACACACGTCACACACACACACACACGTCACACACACACACACACGTCACACACACACACGTCACACACACACACACACGTCACACACACGCGTCACACACACACACACACGTCACACACACACGTCACACACACACACACGTCACACACACACACGTCACACACGTCACACCCACGCTCCCCATCCTCCCCGTCGACCAGGTGAGCTTCACGTCACACACACACGTCACACTCACACGTCACACACACACACACACGTCACACACACACACACGTCACACACACGTCACACACACACACGTCACACACACACGTCACACACACACACACGTCACACACACACGTCACACACACACACGTCACACACACACGTCACACACACACGTCACACACACACGTCACACACACACACACGTCACACACGTCACACACATCACACACGTCACACACACACGTCACACATATCACACACGTCACACACACGTCACACACACACACGTCACACACACACGTCACACACACACACGTCACACACACACACACACACGTCACACACACACACACGTCACACACACACACACGTCACACACACACACGTCACACACACACACGTCACACACACGTCACACACACGTCACACACACACGTCACACACACATGTCACACACGTCACACACACGTCACACACACGTCACACACACACACTCACACACGTCACACACACACACGTCACACACACATGTCACACACGTCACACACACGTCACACACACGTCACACACACGTCACACACACACACGTCACACACACACGTCACACACACACACGTCACACACACACGTCACACACACGTCACACCCACGCTCCCCCTCCTCCCCGTCCACCAGGTGAGCTTCACGTCACACACACACGTCACACACACGTCACACACACACACTCACACACGTCACACACACACACACGTCACACACACGTCACACACCCACGCTCCCCACCCTCCCCGTCCACCAGGTGAGCTTCACGTCACACACACACACGTCACACACACACACGTCACACACCTCACACACACGTCACACACACACATGTCACACACACACACGTCACACACACACACGTCACACACACGTCACACACACACACGTCACACACACACACGTCACACACACACACACACGTCACACACACGTCACACACACGTCACACACACACGTCACACACACGTCACACACACACACGTCACACACACACACGTCACACACACACCTCACACACACCTCACACACACGTCACACACACACACATGTCACACACACACGTCACACACACACACGTCACACACACACCTCACACACACCTCACACACACGTCACACACACACACATGTCACACACGTCACACACACGTCACACACACACACGTCACACACACGTCACACACACACACGTCACACACACGTCACACACACACACACGTCACACACACACACGTCACACACACACACATGTCACACACACACACGTCACACACACACACATGTCACACACACACACACACGTCACACACACACGTCACACACACACACACGTCACACACACCACACACACGTCACACACACGTCACACACACACACACACACACCTCACACACACACACACACGTCACACACACGTCACACACACGTCACACACACACACACACCTCACACACACACGTCACACACACGTCACACACACACACGTCACACACACGTCACACGCTCCCCACCCTCCCCGTCCGCCAGGTGAGCTTCACGTCACACACACACACACACGTCACACACACACACACACACGTCACACACACGTCACACACACACACGTCACACACACGTCACACACACACGTCACACACCTCACACACACGTCACACACACACGTCACACACACACACGTCACACACACACGTCACACACCTCACACACACGTCACACACACACACACGTCACACACGTCACACACACACACTCACACACGTCACACACACACACGTCACACACACACGTCACACACACGTCACACACTCAAACACACGTCACACACACACACACACGTCACACACACACGTCACACACACACACGTCACACACACACACACACGTCACACACACGTCACACACACACACACACGTCACACACACGTACACACACACACACACGTCACACACACACACGTCACACACACACACGTCACACACACACACGTCACACACACGTCACACACACACACGTCACACACACGTCACACACACACACGTCACACACACACACGTCACACACACGTCACACACACACACACGTCACACACACGTCACACACACACACGTCACACACACGTCACACACACACACGTCACACACACACACACGTCACACACACACACGTCACACACACACGTCACACACACACACACGTCACACACACACGTCACACACACACACACACGTCACACACACACATCACACACACACACGTCACACACACACACACGTCACACACACACACACACACGTCACACACACACACACACACGTCACACACACACGTCACACACACACACGTCACACACACACACGTCACACACACACACACACACGTCACACACACACACACACGTCACACACACACGTCACACACACACTCACACACACGTCACACACACGTCACACGCACGTCACACACACACGTCACACACGTCACACACACGTCACACACGTCACACACACGTCACACACACACACACGTCCACACACACGTCACACACGTCACACACACGTCACACACACACACACGTCACACACACGTCACACACACGTCACACACACACGTCACACACACACGTCACACACACACACGTCACACACGTCACACACACACGTCACACACGACACACACACACGTCACACACACACACACACGTCACACACACACACACACGTCACACACACACACACACGTCACACACACCACACACGTCACACACACCACACACGTCACACACACACGTCACACACACACACGTCACACACACACACACACGTCACACACACGTCACACACACACACGTCACACACACGTCACACACACACGTCACACACACACACGTCACACACACACACACGTCACACACACACACACACACGTCACACACACACACACACGTCACACACACACGTCACACACACACACACACGTCACACACACACGTCACACACACACACACACACACGTCACACACACCACATACGTCACACACACACGTCACACACACACACGTCACACACACACACACACACACGTCACACACACGTCACACACACACACACACGTCACACACACGTCACACACACACGTCACACACACACACACGTCACACACACACACACGTCACACACACACACACACACACCTCACACACACGTCACACACGTCACACGTCACACACGCACGCCGCCCACCCTCCCCGTCCGCCAGGTGAGCTTCACGTCACACACACACACACGTCACACACACACACGTCACACACACACACACGTCACACACACACACACGTCACACACACACGTCACACACACACCTCACACACACGTCACACACACACACGTCACACACGTCACACACACGTCACACACACACGTCACACACACACACGTCACACACGTCACACACGTCACACACACACACACACGTCACACACACACACACACGTCACACACACACACGTCACACACACGTCACACACACACACACACGTCACACACACGTCACACACACACACACACGTCACACACACGTCACACACACACACACGTCACACACACACACGTCACACACACACACGTCACACACACACACGTCACACACACGTCACACACACACACGTCACACACACGTCACACACACACACGTCACACACACACACGTCACACACACGTCACACACACACACACGTCACACACACGTCACACACACACACGTCACACACACGTCACACACACACACGTCACACACACACACACGTCACACACACACACGTCACACACACACGTCACACACACACACACGTCACACACACACGTCACACACACACACACACGTCACACACACACATCACACACACACACGTCACACACACACACACGTCACACACACACACACACACACACACGTCACACACACACACACACACGTCACACACACACGTCACACACACACACGTCACACACACACACGTCACACACACACACACACACGTCACACACACACACACACGTCACACACACACGTCACACACACACTCACACACACGTCACACACACGTCACACGCACGTCACACACACACGTCACACACGTCACACACACGTCACACACGTCACACACACGTCACACACACACACACGTCACACACACGTCACACACGTCACACACACGTCACACACACACACACGTCACACACACGTCACACACACGTCACACACACACGTCACACACACACGTCACACACACACACGTCACACACGTCACACACACACGTCACACACGACACACACACACGTCACACACACACACACACGTCACACACACACACACACGTCACACACACACACACACGTCACACACACCACACACGTCACACACACCACACACGTCACACACACACGTCACACACACACACGTCACACACACACACACACGTCACACACACGTCACACACACACAACGTCACACACACGTCACACACACACGTCACACACACACACGTCACACACACACACACGTCACACACACACACACACACGTCACACACACACACACACGTCACACACACACGTCACACACACACACACACGTCACACACACACGTCACACACACACACACACACACGTCACACACACCACACACGTCACACACACACGTCACACACACACACGTCACACACACACACACACACACGTCACACACACGTCACACACACACACACACGTCACACACACGTCACACACACACGTCACACACACACACACGTCACACACACACACACGTCACACACACACACACACACACCTCACACACACGTCACACACGTCACACGTCACACACGCACGCCGCCCACCCTCCCCGTCCGCCAGGTGAGCTTCACGTCACACACACACACACGTCACACACACACACGTCACACACACACACACGTCACACACACACACACGTCACACACACACACACGTCACACACACACGTCACACACACACCTCACACACACGTCACACACACACACGTCACACACGTCACACACACGTCACACACACACGTCACACACACACACGTCACACACGTCACACACGTCACACACACACACACACGTCACACACACACACTCACACACGTCACACACGTCACACACACGTCACACACCGCCCACCCTCCCCGTCCACCAGGTGAGCTTCACGTCACACACACACACACATCACACACACACACGTCACACACACACACACACACACGTCACACACACGTCACACACACACGTCACACACACACACACGTCACACACACACACGTCACACACACGTCACACACACACGTCACACACCGCCCGCCCTCCCCGTCCACCAGGTGAGCTTCACGTCACACACACACACGTCACACACATGTCACACACACACACACGTCACACACACGTCACACACACACACACGTCACACACACACACACACACACGTCACACACACACACCTCACACCCACGCTCCCCGCCCTCCCCGTCCACCAGGTGAGCTTCACGTCACACACACACACACACGTCACACACACGTCACACACACACACGTCACACACACGTCACACACACACGTCACACACACACGTCACACACACACACACGTCACACACACACACACGTCACACACACGTCACACACACACACGTCACACACACCACACGTCACACACCGCCCACCCTCCCGTCCACCAGGTGAGCTTCACATCACACACACACACACGTCACACACACACACACACACGTCACACACACGTCACACACACACACCTCACACACACACACGTCACACACACACACACACGTCACATACACACACGTCACACACACGTCACACACACACACACACGTCACACACACACACCTCACACACACGTCACACACACACGTCACACACACACACACACGTCACACACACACACACACACGTCACACACACACGTCACACACACACGTCACACACACACACACACGTCACACACACACACACACACGTCACACACACACGTCACACACACACACACGTCACACACCACCCTCCCCGTCCACCAGGTGAGCTTCACATCACGGATCCCCACGGCGCTCACCCCTGCCGATGCCCGCACCATCGCACGCTCCGTCCCGGTCTTCTCCTCCACCGCCTCCTCCGCCTCCTCCACCGCCTCCACCGCCTCCTCCTCCGCCTCCTCCACCGCCTCCTCCTCCACCGCCTCGTCGCCGACGCTGGAGAGGGTTGGGGCGGTGACGCTCCACGCGGACGGGGCCTTGTGCCGCTGGGAGCTGGAGCTGGGCGGCGGCGGAGGCGGCGGAGGAGGCGGTGGAGGCGGTGGAGGCGGTGGAGGCGTGCGGAGTGCGGTGGTGGCGCGCCGTGGTTGTGGTGGCGGTGGAGGCGGTGGTGGAGGCGGTGGTGGCGGGGGTCACACCGCTCCTGTGCGTGGTGCCGTGGGACACCCGGTGCTGCCCCTGCTGCTCACCACCGCGTGGAGGAGGTGAGGGGGGTGGGGGGGGGAGGTGGGGGGGGTGGGGGGGGGTGGGGTGGGGGAGGTGGAGGAGGTGGGGGAGGTGGAGGAGGAGGAGGAGGTGGAGGAGGAGGTGGGGGAGGTGGAGGTGGAGGAGGAGGAGGTGGTGGAGCAGGTGGAGAAGGAGGTGGAGGTGGTGGAGGTGGAGGTGGTGGAGGTGGTGGAGGAGGTGGAGGTGGTGGAGGAGGTGGAGGTGTAGGGGGAGGAGGTGGAGGAGGTGGTGGTGGAGGTGGTGGAGGAGGTGGAGGAGGAGGTGGTGGAGGAGGAGGAGGTGGTGGAGGTGGAGGAGGGGGAGGAGGAGGTGGTGGTGGAGGTGGTAGGAGGAGGTGGGGGTGGTGGTGGTGGTGGTGGGGGTGGTGGAGGTGGGGGTAGAGGCGGTGGTGGTGAGGGTGGTGGTGGTGGTGAGGGTGGTGGTGGTGGTGGAGGAGGTGGTGGTGGTGGAGGAGGTGGAGGTGGTGGAGGAGGTGGAGGTGTAGGGGGAGGAGGTGGTGGAGGAGGTGGAGGTGGAGGAGGAGGTGGTGGAGGTGGAGGTGGTGGAGGTGGAGGAGGTGGTGGAGGTGGAGGTGGTGGAGGTGGAGGAGGAGGTGGGTGGAGGTGGAGGAGGTGGAGGGGGAGGAGGAGGTGGTGGAGGTGGAGGAGGTGGAGGGGGAGGAGGAGGTGGAGGTGTAGGGGAGGAGGAGGTGGAGGGAGGTGGAGGTGTAGGGGGAGGAGGTGGTGGAGGAGGTGGAGGTGGAGGAGGAGGTGGTGGAGGTGGAGGTGGTGGAGGTGGAGGAGGTGGTGGAGGTGGAGGTGGTGGAGGTGGAGGAGGAGGTGGTGGAGGTGGAGGAGGTGGAGGGGAGAAGGAGGAGGTGGTGGAGGAGGTGGAGGAGGAGGAGGGAAGGGGAGAGAGGTGGAGGAGGTGGGGGAGATGGAGAGGTGGAGTTGGAGGGAGGAGAGGTGAAGGCATGGCGCTCACCCATCATCCTCACCTCTCGGTCCCAACAGCTCCGACGCCGGCGACTTCGACTCCGACGACGAGGAGGAGGAGGACGAGGTGAAGGACGAGGTGAAGGAGGAGGTGAAGGAGGAGGTGAAGGAGGAGGTGAAGGAGGAGGTGGAGGAGGAGGTGGAGGCTGAGGGCGTGGGGAGCGAGCTGGTGCTGTGGCGCGTGGCGCCAGTAGGAGCCCTCGCCCACGCCGGGGGCCTCGAGGAGGTGGCCAGGGTCAGCGGGAGAGGGCACAACGCTCGATTCCTGTCGGTCGCCTGGCTGCCCACGCTGGTGCCCGCCGCTTGCCTGGGTGAGTGGGTGGGTTGGTGGGTGGGTGAGTGGGTTGGTTGGTGGGTTGGTGGGTTGGTGGGTGGGTGAGTGGGTGGTGGTGGGTGGGTGGGTGGGTGAGTGGGTGGATGGCTTGGTGGGTGAGTGGGTGGGTTGGTGGGTGGGTGGGTTGGTGGGTGGGTTGGTGGGTGGGTGGGTTGGTGGGTGTGGGTGAGTGGGTGGGTGGGTGAGTGGGTGGGTGGGTTGGTGAGTTAGTGGGTGGGTGGGTGAGTGGATGGGTGAGTGGGTGGGTGGGTTGGTGGGTGGGTGAGTGGGTGGGTTGGTGGGTTAGTGGGTGGGTGGGTGAGTGGATGGGTGAGTGGGTGGGTGAGTGAGTGGATGGGTGGGTTGGTGAGTTAGTGGGTGGGTGGGTGAGTGGATGGGTGAGTGGGTGGGTGGGTGAGTGGATGGGTGAGTGGGTGGGTTGGTGGGTTAGTGGGTTGGTGGGTTAGTGGGTGGGTGGGTGAGTGGGTGGGTGAGCGAGTGGGCGATTTTGAGTGACTGTAGATCCTGTGGATCTCTCCCTCCCTCTCCTCCCTCCCCCCGCCCGCCCCCCGTCCCGGCCACCTTTGTCTCCCCAGCCCCGCTGTGGCCATCGCTGAGTGCGTGCTTTGTGGCGTGGACGGGGGCTTCTCTGCGCCTCTACCAGGCCATCGTGGACGCTCGCAAACTCCTGCACCGTCTGGCCCGGCACCCAGACTCGGTGGTACGGTGGGGTTCATGGTGACCCTGTGGGTGGGTGGGGCTCACGGTGACCCTGTGGGTGGGTGGGGTTCACGGTGGCCGTGTGGGTGGGTGGGTGTCCATGTGGGTGGGTGGGGTTCACGGTGACCCTGTGGGTGGGTGGGGTTCACGGTGGCCGTGTGGGTGGGTGGGGCTCACGGTGACCCTGTGGGTGGGTGGGGTTCACGGTGGCCGTGTGTGGGTGGGTGGGTGTCCATGTGGGTGGGTGGGGTTCACGGTGACCCTGTGGGTGGGTGGGGTTCACGGTGACCCTGTGGGTGGGTGGGGTTCACGGTGGCCGTGTGGGTGGGTGGGGTTCACGGTGACCCTGTGGGTGGGTGGGGTTCACGGTGACCGTGTGGGTGGGTGGGTGTCCATGTGGGGTGGGTGGGGTTCACGGTGACCCTGTGGGTGGGTGGGGTTCACGGTGGCCGTGTGGGTGGGTGGGGTTCACGGTGTCCATGTGGGTGGGTGGGGTTCACGGTGGCCGTGTGGGTGGGTGGGTGGGTTGGTTGATTCTTTGAACCGTTCCTAGGCCTCTCCTAGGTCGACTCAGCCTCAACTGAGAGTAGTTGCTGTAGCAGTGGTGTAGTCAAGATCGGCCTCTGTGGAGGAGGCTCGTGAAGGATGCTACTGGGCAGTTGGAGGCAGTCGCCCTCCAACAACAACGGAGGGCGGAGGAGCGATGCTCACAACAACAAGGGGAGCGCTGGGTGGCTAAAGCACAGCAGGTTGGCACAGTAGGGGGCACAGGTGGTGCATCAGCCAGTCATCACAGTCAGTCGACCCGTGGCACCTGGGTCTGCCCCGTGACCTCCTGCCAGCGGGCGTTCGACACTTCACGTGGCCTCAGGGTGCACATAGCCTGGCACAAGCGTCGTGGTGACGTCACCGCCACTTAGTGGCGAATGGCGGTTGTTGTTGTTGTTGTGTCTCTGTGTCTGTGTGTGTCTCTGTGTGTGTCTGTGTGTGTGTCTCTGTCTGTGTGTGTCTGTGTGTGTGTCTTTGTGTATGTTTCTGTGTGTGTGTCTCTGTGTGTGTGTCTCTTGTGTGTGTCTGTGTGTGTTTCTGTGTGTGTGTCTCTGTGTGTTTCTGTGTGTGTGTGTCTGTGTGTGTGTCTCTGTGTTTCTCTGTGTGTGTCTGTGTGTCTCTGTGTGTGTCTGTGTGTGTGTCTCTGTGTGTGTGTCTCTGTGTGTGTCTCTGTGTGTCTGTCTCTGTGTGTATCTGTGTGTGTTTCTGTGTGTGTCTGTGTGTGTCTCTGTGTGTGTCTCTGTGTGTGTCTCTGTGCGTGTCTCCGTGTGTCTCTGTGCGCGTGTGTGTGTCTCTCTGTGCGTCTCTCTGTGTGTGTGTCTCTCTGTGTGTGCCACAGTGCCGGTAGCCTTCACAGACACTGCTGCTGCTACTCGCTACCAACAGCACTTGCCCCCTGCAGTCTGCTGAGGCTACGCGGGGGACCTTTGTCTCTGTCTTTATCTGTGCAGGGATCATTGGGCATCGAAATCATCAGCGACTCGTCTGCCAAGCGTGCGAGCTGCATCGGAGAGCTCCACACCATCGCCACCAGGGTACAGCGTGATCATCACCATGATCGTCATCATCATCGTCATCATCACCGTCATCATCGTCACCATCATCGTCATCATCATCAGCGACTCGTCTGCCAAGCTAGCCAGCTGCATCGGAGAGCTCCACACCATCGCCACCTGGGTACAGCGTCATCATCACCATCGTCACCATCATCGTCACCATCACCATCGTCGCCATCATCACCATCATCATCATCATCAGCATCATCGCCATCATCGTCACCATCATCATCATCACCATCATCATCACCATCATCATCATCACCATCGTCACCATCATCGTCACCATCGTCGCCATCATCACCATCATCATCATCACAATCGTCACCATCATCACCATGATCGTCATCATCATCATCACCGTCATCATCATCACCATCGTCACCATCATCAGCGACTCGTCTGCCAAGCTAACCAGCTGCATCGGAGAGCTCCACACCATCGCCACCAGGGTACAGCGTCATCATCACCATGATCGTCATCATGATCGTCATCATCACCGTCATCATCATCACCATCGTCACCATCATCAGCGACTCGTCTGCCAAGCTAGCCAGCTGCATCGGAGAGCTCCACACCATCGCCACCAGGGTACAGCGTCATCATCACCATGATCGTCATCATCGTCACCATCATCACCATCGTCACCATCATCATCACCATCGTCACCATCATTGTCATCGTCACCATCGTCGCCATCATCACCATCATCATCACCCTCATCATCATCACCATCGTCACCATCATCGTCATCATCACCATCGTCACCATCGTCACCATCGTCACCATCATCACCATCATCATCACAATCGTCACCATCATCATCATCACCATGATCGTCATCATCATCGTCATCACCATCGTCACCATCATCGTCACCATCGTCGCCATCATCACCATCATCATCATCACAATCGTCACCATCATCATCATCACCATCGTCACCATCATCGTCACCATCGTCGCCATCATCACCATCATCATCACAATCGTCACCATCATCACCATGATCGTCATCATCATCGTCATCACCATCATCACCATCATCGTCACCATCGTCGCCATCATCACCATCATCATCATCACAATCGTCACCATCATCATCATCACCATCGTCATCATCATCGTCACCATCGTCGCCATCATCACCATCATCATCATCATCACAATCGTCACCATCATCATCATCACCATCGTCACCATCACCATCACCATCGTCGCCATCATCACTACCATCATCATCATCATCACAATCGTCACCATCATCACCATCGTCACCATCGTCGCCATCATTACCATCGTCACCATCATCGTCACCATCGTCACCATCATCACCATCATCACCATCGTCACCATCATCGTCACCATCATCGTCACCATCATCGTCACCATCACCATCGTCGCCATCATCACCATCATCATCATCACAATCGTCACCATCATCACAATCGTCACCATCATCATCATCACCATCATCATCATCACCATCGTCACCATTATCGTCACCTTCACCATCGTCGCCATCATCATCATCACCATCGTCACCATCATCATCACCACCATCACCACCATCACCACCAGGATTTCTCTCCCTGTGTCTCTGTGTGTCACAGCGTGTCTCTCTGTGTCTCTGTGTCACTGTGTCTCAGTGTCTCTGCTTGTGTCTCAGTGTCTCTGTGTCTCTCTGTATCTCTGTCTCTGTGTCTCTGTGTGTCACAGCGTGTCTCTCTGTGTCTCTGTGTCCCTGTGTCTCTCTGTATCTCTGTTTCTGTGTCTCTGTGTGTCACAGCGTGTCTCTCTGTGTCTGTGTCACTGTGTCTCAGTGTCTCTGCGTGTGTCTGTGTCGCAGCGTGTCTCTGTGTCTCTCCCTGTATCTATGTGTCTCTGTGTGTCTCTGTGTGTCTCTGTGTCTCTCCCTGTGTCTATGTGTCTCTATGTGTCTCTGTGTCTCTGTGTCACAGCGTGTCTCTCTATGTCTCTGTGTCACAGCGTGTCTCTGTGTGTCTCTGTGTCTCTGTGTGTCTCTGTGTCTCTGTGTCACAGCGTGTCTCTCTATGTCTCTGTGTCACAGCGTGTCTCTGTGTCTCAGCGTGTCTCTGTGTCTCTCCCCGTGTCTCTGTGTCTCTCCCCCTGTCTCTGTGTCTCTCTGTATCTCTGTCTCTGTGTGTCACAGCGTGTCTCTCTGTGTCTCAGTGTCTCTGCGTGTGTCTGTGTCGCAGCGTGTCTCTGTGTCTCTGTGTCTCTCCCTGTGTCTATGTGTCTCTGTGTCTCTGTGTCGCAGCGTGTCTCTCTATGTCTCTGTGTCTCAGCGTGTCTCTCCCCGTGTCTCTGTGTCTCTGCATATCTCTGTGTCTCTCCCCGTGTCTCTGCGTATCTCTGTGTCACAGCATGTCTCTGTGTCTCTGTCTCTCTGTGTCTCTTTGCCACAACGTGTCTCTGTGTCTCTGTCTCTCCCTGTGTCTCCGTCTCCCCCTGTGTCTCTGTGTCTCCCTGTGTCTCTGTGTGTCTCTGCGTATCTCTGTGTCGCAGCTTGTCTCTGTGTCTCTGTCTCTCCCTGTGTCTCTGTGTCACAGTGTGTCTCTGTGTCTCTGTCTCTCCCTGTGTCTCTGTCTCTCTGTGTCTCTTTGCCACAACGTGTCTCTGTGTGTCTCTGTGTCTCTGCGTGTCTCTGCGTCTCTGTGTCACAGCGTGTCTCTCTGTCTCATTGTCTCTGTCTCTCCCTGTGTCTCTGTGTCTCTCCCTGTCTCTGTCTCTCTGTGTCTCTGTGTCACAGCGTGTCTCTCAGTGTCTCTGTGTCTCTGTGTCGCAGCTTGTCTCTGTGTCTCTGTCTCTCCCTGTGTCTCTGTCTCTCCCTGTGTCTCTGTCTCTCCCTGTGTCTCTGTCTCTCTGTGTCTCTGTGTCACAGCGTGTCTCTCTGTGTCTCTGTATCTCTGTCTCTCCCTGTGTCTCTGTCTCTCCTTTTGTCTCTGTCTCTCTGTGTCTCTTTGCCACAGCGTGTCTCTCTGTGTCTCTGTCTCTCCCTGTGTCTCTGTCTCTCCCTGTGTCTCTGTCTTTCTGTTTGTCTCTGTGTTTCTCCCTGTGTCTGTGTGTTGCAGCGCGTCTCTCTGTGTCTCTGTCTCTCCCTGTGTCTCTGTCTCTCCCTGTGTCTCTGTCTCTCTGTGTCTCTCTGCCACAGCGTGTCTCTCTGTGTCTCTGTCTCCCTGTGTCTCTGTCTCTCTGTGCCTCTGTGTCTCCCTGTGTCTCCGGGTCTCCCTGTGTCTCTGTCTCTCTGTGTCTCTGTGCCACAGCGTGTCTCTCTGTGTCTCTGTCTCTCCCTGTGTCTCTGTCTCTTCCTGTGTCTCTGTCTCTCCCTGTGTCTCTGTCTCTCCCTGTGTCTCTGTGTCTCTGTCTCTCCCTGTGTCTCTGTCTCTCCCTGTGTCTCTGTCTCTCTGTGTCTCTGTGCCACAGCGTGTCTCTCTGTGTCTCTGTCTCTCCCTGTGTCTCTGTCTCTCTGTGTCTGTGTGTCGCAGCGCGTCTCTGTGTCTCTGTGCCACAGCGTGTCTCTGTGTGTCTCACTGTGTCTCTGTGTGTCTCTGTGTGTCTCTGTGTCTCTCCCTGTGTCGCTGTGTGTCTCTCTGTGTCTCTGTGTCTCTCCCTGTGTCTCTGTGTGTCTCTGTGTCACAGCGTGTCTCTGTCTCTCCCTGTGTCTCTGTCTCTCCCCTGTGTCTCTGTCTCTCTGTGTCTGTGTGTCGCAGCGTGTCTCCGAGGTGCAGCTGATGCACGTCTTCCAGGAGGACTTCATCTTGGGCCATCGACACCACGATGTCTCCACCTCACACGGTGATGGGGTGCGGGGTGATGGTGGCGATGGTGGTGTGATGGTGGTGATGGTGGTGGTGGTGGTGTGATGGTGGTGATGGTGGTGGTGGTGGTGATGGTGGTGGTGGTGATGATGGTGGTGATGGTGGTGATGGTGATGGTGGTGTGATGGTGGTGGTGATGGTGGTGATGGTGATAGGGGTGGTCGTGATGGGGGTGGTGATGGTGGTGATGGTGGTGATGATGTTGGTGGTGGTGATGGGGGTGATGGTGGTGGTGGGAGTGGTGTGATGGTGGTGGTGTGATGGTGATAGGGGTGGTCGTGGTGGGGGTGGTGGTGGTGGTGGTGGGAGTGGTGTGGTGGTGGTGATGATGGTGATGATGGTGGTGATGATGGTGGTGATGATGATGGTGGGTTATGGGGGTGGTGATTGGGTGGTGATGGTGATAGGGGTGGTCGTGATGGGGGTGGTGGTGGTGGTGGTGGGAGTGGTGTGATGGTGGTGGTGGTGGTGGTGATGGTGATAGGGGTGGTCGTGATGGGGGTGGTGGTGTGATGGTGGTGGTGATGGTGATAGGGGTGGTCGTGATGGGGGTGGTGGTGGTGATGGTGGTGGGAGTGGTGTGGTGGTGGTGATGATGGTGGTAATGATGGTGATGATGGTGGTGATGATGATGGTGGGTTATGGGGGTGGTGATTGGGTGGTGATGGTGATAGGGGTGGTCGTGATGGGGGTGGTGGTGGTGGTGGTGATGATGGTGGTGGTGGTGATGGGGGTGGTGGTGGTGGTGGGAGTGGTGTGATGGTGGTGGTGATGGTGGTGATGGTGATAGGGGTGGTCGTGATGGGGGTGGTGGTGGTGGTGGTGGTGTGATGGTGGTGATGATGATGATGATGGTGGTGATGGTCGTGATGGGGGTGGTGGTGGTGGGAGTGGTGTGATGGTGGTGATGATGGTAGTAATGATGGTGATGATGGTGGTGATGATGATGGTGGGTTATGGGGGTAGTGATGGTGATAGGGATGGTGGTGGTGGTGGTGGGAGTGGTGTGATGGTGGTGATGATGATGATGATAATGCTGGTGATGATGCCGGTAATGATGGTGATGATGGTGGTGGGTTATGGGGGTGGTGATTGGGTGGTGATGGGGGTAGTGATGGTGGTGCTGATGGTGATGGTCGTGATGATGCTGGTGATGCTGGTGATGCTGGTGGTGATGGTGGTGATGATGGTGGTGGTGATGCTGGTGATGATGGTGGTGTGATTGCAATGTGTGTGATGACGCTGCTACGCTCCTCGCTGCGGTGAGAGCCAGCATCTCACAGGCGCTGGGAACGTCCCAATTCCAATCTCGCCTGGGGCCACTTGCCCCTGAGCGCCGTTTCTAAACCACCACATCGACATCATCATTAGACCTCCTTTTGCCAGTACCAACATATAATAATAATAATAATAACAACAGGGTTTTTCCCCTTTTTTCTGGCAAAACAAAACTGAAACCTTTTTTTTTTTATCAAGGATTCATGTTTACTGCATTAACCACGATAACCTGCGGTCAAAATGCAAACAAATCACACACTATGATAATTGATGCACTGTCCTTGAAACTGATTGGCCCACGCCAAGGGACGGCTTTTGCCTGAGCCTCGACCCCAAATCGGTGCTCGACCAGATGATGACTCCCCAAAAGGACGTCACCACAGCTCAAAGACAATGCCGCTGTCAAAGTAATGAGGGCTCTGGGTGAGCATCTACATCATCATTAGACCTCCTTTTGCCGGTACCAACATATAATAATAATAATAACAACAGGGTTTTTCCCCTTTTTTCTGGCAAAACAAAACTGAAACCTCTTTTAAACAATGATCCATGTTTACTGTATTAACCACGATAACCTGCGGTCAAAATGCAAACAAATCACACACTATGATAATTGATGCACTGTCCTTGAAACTGATTGGCCCACGCCAAGGGACGGCTTTTGCCTGAGCCTCGACCCCAAATCGGTGCTCGACCAGAGATGACTCCCAAAGGCGTCACCACAGCTCAAAGACAATGCCGCTGTCGAAGTAACGAGGGCTCGGGGTGAGCATCTACATCATCATTAGACCTCCTTTTGCCGGTACCAACATGTAATAATAATAATAACAACAGGGTTTTTCCCCTTTTTTCTGGCAAAACAAAACTGAAACCTCTTTTAAACAATGATCCATGTTTACTGCATTAACCACGATAACCTGCGGTCAAAATGCAAACAAATCACACACTATGATAATTGATGCACTGTCCTTGAAACTGATTGGCCCACGCCAAGGGACGGCTTTTGCCTGAGCCTCGACCCCAAATCGGTGCTCGACCAGATGATGACTCCCCAAAAGGACGTCACCACAGCTCAAAGACAATGCCGCTGTCGAAGTAACGAGGGCTCGGGGTGAGCATCTACATCATTATTAGACCTTTACCAGTACCAACATGTAATAATAATAACAACAGGGTTTTTCCCCTTTTTTCTGGCAAAACAAAACTGAAACCTTTTTTTATCAAGGATTCATGTTTACTGCATTAACCACGATAACCTGCGGTCAAAATGCAAACAAATCACACACTATGATAATAATTGATGCACTGTCCTTGAAACTGATTGGCCCACGCCAAGGGACGGCTTTTGCCTGAGCCTCGACCCCAAATCGGTGCTCGACCAGATGATGACTCCCCAAAAGGACGTCACCACAGCTCAAAGACAATGCACTGTCTGTCTAAGTAGCGAGGGCTCGGGGTGAGCATCTACATCATCATTAGACCTCCTTTTGCCAGTACCAAAATATAATAATAACAACAGGGTTTTTCCCCTTTTTTCTGGCAAAACAAAACTGAAACCTTATTTAAACAATGATTCATGTTTACTGCATTAACCACGATAACCTGCGGTCAAAATGCAAACAAATCACACACTATGATAATAATTGATGCACTGTCCTTGAAACTGATTGGCCCACGCCAAGGGACGGCTTTTGCCTGAGCCTCGACCCCAAATCGGTGCTCGACCAGATGACTCCCCAAAAGGACGTCACCACAGCTCAAAGACAATGCCGCTGTCGAAGTAACGAGGGCTCAGGATGAGCATCTACATCATCATTAGAACTCCTTTTGCCGGTACCAACATGTAATAATAATAACAACAGGGTTTTTCCCCTTTTTTCTGGCAAAACAAAACTGAAACCTCATTTAAACAATGATCCATGTTTACTGCATTAACCACGATAACCTGCGGTCAAAATGCAAACAAAACACACACACTATGATAATTGATGCACTGTCCTTGAAACTGATTGGCCCACGCCAAGGGACGGCTTTTGCCTGAGCCTCGACCCCAAATCGGTGCTCGACCAGATGATGACTCCCCAAAAGGACGTCACCACAGCTCAAAGACAATGCCGCTGTCGAAGTAACGAGGGCTCGGGGTGAGCATCTACATCATCATTAGACCTCCTTTTGCCGGTACCAACATATAATAATAATAATAATAACAGGGTTTTTCCCCTTTTTTCTTGCAACAAAACTGAAACCTTTTTTTATCAAGGATTCATGTTTACTGCATTAACCACGATAACCTGCGGTCAAAATGCAAACAAATCACACACTATGATAATATAAAACACACTATGATAATAATTGATGCACTGTCCTTGAAACTGATTGGCCCACGCCAAGGGACGGCTTTTGCCTGAGCCTCGACCCCAAATCGGTGCTTGACCAGATTGACGCCAAACAAAGGCCTTCGATGTAATTTACCACGGCGACAAAACCCCCGCCCCCTCCCCTCCCTTCGCCGTGAACGCGAGTGCCCGGCGACTCTTTGACCCCTCCTGGCCACGGGAAAGCCCACGGCATAGTTAGAGCCTACCGGGGGCGATCCTTTGTCTTTGTGTCGGCAAAACAGCGGCAGGAGGAGGAGGAGGAGGAGGAGGCGGTAGATACAGGGAGCGTTTCTTCCTGGTGCTGCTGGAGAAGGATGAGAGACGCCTCGCCAGCAAGCTCAGCATGTGGAGCGTCGCCCTACGCTCACCGCACCGACCCAGCGGTACCGGACAACGCGGCACCGCCGCGCCAGGCTCGGTGCACGCACTGTCCGTGTGTGTGTGTCTCTGCGTGTGTGTGTGTGTGTGTCTCCGTGTGTGTGTCTGTGTCTCCGTGTGTGTGTCTGTGTCTCTGTGTGTGTCTCTGTGTGTGTGTCTCTGCGTGTGTGTTTCTGTGTGTGTGTCTCTGCGTGTGTGTCTCTGTGTGTGTGTGTCTCCCTGTGTATCTGTATGTGTGTGTCTCTGTGTGTGTGTGTGTGTCTCTGTGTGCCGGGAAAGGTCCTGGCAAGGATTTTTCAACATCGCCTTGCCAGGCACGCTGAGGAAAGGCTTGCGGAGCCCCAATGCGGTTTCAGGAAAGGGCGGTCCTGCACAGATGCCATATTTTCTGTCCGTCTGCTACAGCAGAGGTGTAGGGAATTCCAACAAGACCTACATCTCTGCTTTATTGACCTGGTCAAGGCCTATGATACCATCAGTAGGCCTGGGCTCTGGGTCGTTCTTCGTGCTTTTGGAGTACCTGACCCTCTGCTCACGATCATTAAGGACCTTCATGATGGTGAGTGGGCCCGGGTAAAACTACGTGACCGGGAGTCAGAGCCATTCCCTGTACACCTTGGGGTGCGACAGGGATGTCCTCTGGCTCCCACATTATTTAACATCTATTTTGACCACGTAGTTCGTGAAGCCTTCAATAGCTGTACCAGGGGAATCTCCATATGGTACAGATATAATGGGAGGCTGATCGATGCCTGGGTGAGGTCAAGGGATGGCTCCCTATTGCTCAACCACGTTATGTATGCTGATGATTTGGTAATAGCTTCTCAGTCAGAGGAGGAGTTGGAGACGCTGCTGCTGAGACTGGAGCGTGCCACTAAGAGGTGGGGCCTTACCATCAGCCCCACCAAAACTAAGCACCTGCCTGGGTATTTTGTACCATCGGACACTCCACCCCCACAACTCCCAATCGGTGATGGGGCAGTTTTGGAGAGAGTGGAGAGTTTCCCATACCTGGGCAGTGTGCTTATGACCGGCTCCAGTTTAACAGCAGAGGTCTCGCTCCGAATCAGTCGAGCGGCAATATCTTTTCATCGGTTGCGTAACGCTGTGTGGAAGCTACCTGGTCTGTCGCTCCGCACTAAGCTTCAGGTCTTCTCGGCCACGGTCATTCCCTCCCTTCTCTACGCTTGCGAAACGTGGACCCCCCTAATGGAACATCTTCGCCGGTTAGAAACATTTAGGCTGGCCTGCCTACGATCCATCCTGGGTTTAACCAGACTGGATTGTGTGAGGAGCTCACAAATCCTTGAAAGATCTGGGCATGGTCCCATCGGTGAGCTCCTCTGGCGGGCAAGGCTGCGATGGCTGGGTCACGTAGCCCGCATGCCCAGCCACCGCATGCCGAAACAGCTTTTGTTTGGCCGGGTTGAGGGGGCTAAGCGGGCGCGGCACGGGCTAGAGAAGAGATGGAGTGATGTGGTACAGGAGGACGTGGAGCTGAGTGGACTTGCCGATGACTGGTACCAGCGGTGTCAAGATCGGCCTCTGTGGAGGAGGCTCGTGAAGGATGCTACTGGGTAGTTGGAGGTAGTCGCCCTCCAACAACAACGGAGGGCGGAGGAGCGACGCTCACAACAACGAGCGGAGCGCCGGGTGGCTAAAGCACAGCAGGTTGGCACAGTAGGGGGCACAGGTGGTGCATCAGCCAGTCATCTCAGTCAGTCGACCCGTGGCACCTGGGTCTGCCCCGTGACCTCCTGCCAGCGGGCGTTCGACACTTCACGTGGCCTCAGGGTGCACATAGCCTGGCACAAGCGTCGTGGTGACGTCACCGCCACTTAGTGGCGAATGGCGGTTGTTGTGTGTCTCTGTGTGTGTGTCTCTGTGTGTGTGTCTGTGTGTGTGTGTGTGTCTCCGTGTGTGTGTGTCTCTGTGTGTGTGTCTCTGTGTGTGTATCTCTGTGTCTCTGTGTGTGTGTGTCTGTGTGTCTCTGTGTGTGTGTGTCTGTGTGTGTGTCTCCGTGTGTCTCTGTGTGTGTGTCTCTGTGTGTGTGTCTCTGTGTGTGTGTCTGTGTGTGTCTCTGTGTGTGTGTGTCTGTGTGTGTGTCTCTGTGTGTGTGTGTCTCTGTGTGTGTGTGTGTGTGTCTCTCTGTGTGTGTGTGTCTCTGTGTGTGTGTCTCTGTGTGTGTGTCTCTGTGTGTGTCTCTCCCTGTGTCTCTCCGTGTGTCTCCGTATCGTTTCCGTGTCTCCGTGTCTCCATGTGTCGTCTCCGTGTCTCTCCGTGTCTCTCCGTGTGTCTCTCCCTGTGTCTCTCCCTGTGTCTCTCCGTGTGTCTCTGTGTCTCTCTGTGTCTCTCCGTGTGTCTCTCCGTGTGTCTCCGTGTCTCCATGTGTCATCTCCGTGTCTCCGTGTCTCCATGTGTCATCTCCGTGTCTCCGTGTCTCCGTGTCTCCGTGTCTCCGTGCCGTCTCCGTGTCTCCGTGTCTCCATGTGCCGTCTCCGTGTCTCCGTGTCTCCATGTGTTGTCTCCGTGTGTCTCCGTGTCTCCATGTCTCCGTGTCTCTGTGTGTCCGTGTCTCAGGCTCGTCTCCGTGCCGTCTCCGTGTCTCCGTGTCTCCGTGTCTCCGTGTGTCGTCTCCGTGTCTCCATGTCTCCGTGTCTCCATGTGTCGTCTCCGTTTCTCCGTGCCGTCTCCGTGTCTCCGTGTGTCGTTTCCGTGTCTCCGTGTCTCCGTGTCTCCATGTGTCGTCTCTGTGTCTCCATGTCTCCGTGTCTCTATGTGTCGTCTCCGTGTCTCCGTGTCTCCATGTCTCCGTGTCTCCATGTGTCGTCTCCGTGTCTCCGTGTCTCCATGTGTCGTCTCCGTGTCTCCGTGTGTCCGTGTCTCCATGTCTCCGTGTCTCCGTGTCTCTGTGTCTCTGTGTCTCCATGTTTCCGTGTCTCCGTGTCTCCGTGTCTCCATGTGTCGTCTCTGTGTCTCCATGTCTCCGTGTCTCTATGTGTCGTCTCCGTGTCTCCGTGTCTCCATGTCTCCGTGTCTCCATGTGTCGTCTCCGTGTCTCCGTGTCTCCATGTGTCGTCTCCGTGTCTCCGTGTGTCCGTGTCTCCATGTCTCCGTGTCTCCGTGTCTCTGTGTCTCTGTGTCTCCATGTCTCCGTGTCTCCGTGTCTCCATGTCTCTGTGTCTCTGTGTCTCTGTGTCTCCGTGTCTCCGTGTCTCTGTGTCTCCGTGTCTCCGTGTCTCCATGTGTCGTCTCCGTGTCTCCATGTCTCCGTGTCTCCATGTCTCCGTGTCTCTGTGTCTCCGTGTCTCCGTGTCTCCATGTCTCCGTGTCTCCGTGTGTCGTCTCCGTGTCTCCGTGTCTCCGTGTCTCTGTGTCTCCGTGTCTCTGTGTCTCCGTGTCTCCATGTGCCGTCTCCGTGTCTCCGTGTCTCCGTGTCGTCTCCGTGTCATCTCCGTGTGTCTCCATGTCTCCGTGTCTCTGTGTCTCCGTGTCTCCGTGTCTCTGTGTCTCCATGTCTCTGTGTCTCCGTGTCTCCATGTCTCTGTGTCTCCGTGTCTCCGTGTCTCTGTGTCTCCGTGTCTCTGTGTCTCCGTGTCTCCGTGTCTCTGTGTCTCCGTGTCTCCGTGTCTCTGTGTCTCCATGTCTCTGTGTCTCCATGTCTCTGTGTCTCCATGTCTCTGTGTCTCCATGTCTCTGTGTCTCCATGTCTCCGTGTCTCCGTGTCTCTGTGTCTCCATGTCTCCGTGTCTCCGTGTCTCCATGTCTCTGTGTCTCCATGTCTCTGTGTCTCCATGTCTCCGTGTCTCCATGTCTCTGTGTCTCTGTGTCTCCGTGTCTCTGTGTCTCCGTGTCTCCGTGTCTCTGTGTCTCCGTGTCTCTGTGTCTCCATGTCTCTGTGTCTCCATGTGCCGTCTCCGTGTCTCCGTGTCTCCATGTCTCCGTGTCTCCATGTGTCATCTCCATGTCTCCGTGTCTCTGTGTCTCCGTGTCTCCGTGTCTCCATGTCTCCGTGTCTCCGTGTCTCCGTGTCTCCGTGTCTCTGTGTCTCCATGTCTCCGTGTCTCTGTGTCTCTGTGTCTCCGTGTCTCTGTGTCTCCGTGTCTCCGTGTCTCCGTGTCTCCGTGTGTCGTCTCCGTGTCTCCGTGTCTCCGTGTCTCTGTGTCTCCGTGTCTCTGTGTCTCCGTGTCTCCATGTGCCGTCTCCGTGTCTCCGTGTCTCCGTGTCGTCTCCGTGTCATCTCCGTGTGTCTCCATGTCTCCGTGTCTCTGTGTCTCCGTGTCTCCGTGTCTCTGTGTCTCCATGTGCCGTCTCCGTGTCTCCGTGTCTCCGTGTCTCCGTGTCTCTGTGTCTCCGTGTCTCCGTGTCTCCGTGTCTCCGTGTCTCTGTGTCTCCATGTCTCTGTGTCTCTGTGTCTCTGTGTCTCCATGTCTCCGTGTCTCCGTGTCTCCGTGTCTCCATGTCTCCGTGTCTCCATGTCTCTGTGTCTCTGTGTCTCTGTGTCTCCATGTCTCCATGTCTCTGTGTCTCCGTGTCTCCATGTGTCTCCGTGTCTCCATGTCTCTGTGTCTCCATGTGTCTCCGTGTCTCCATGTCTCTGTGTCTCCATGTGTCGTCTCCGTGTCTCCGTGTCTCCATGTCTCCATGTCCCTGTGTCTCTGTGTCTCCGTGTCTCCATGTCTCCATGTCTCCGTGTCTCCATGTGTCGTCTCCGTGTCTCCATGTCTCCATGTGTCATCTCCGTGTCTCTGTGTCTCCATGTGTCGTCTCCGTGTCTCCGTGTCTCTGTGTCTCCGTGTCTCTGTGTCTCCGTGTCTCCATGTCTCTGTGTCTCTGTGTCTCCATGTCTCCATGTCTCTGTGTCTCCATGTCTCTGTGTCTCCATGTCTCCATGTCTCTGTGTCTCCATGTCTCCGTGTCTCCGTGTCTCTGTGTCTCCGTGTCTCCATGTGTCGTCTCCGTGTCTCTGTGTCTCCATGTCTCCGTGTCTCTGTGTCTCCGTGTCTCCGTGTCTCCATGTCTCCGTGTCTCCGTGTCTCCGTGTCTCCGTGTCTCCGTGTCTCTGTGTCTCCGTGTCTCCGTGTCTCCGTGTCTCCGTGTCTCTGTGTCTCCGTGTCTCCGTGTCTCCATGTCTCCGTGTCTCCATGTCTCCGTGTCTCCGTGTCTCCGTGTCGTCTCCGTGTCATCTCCGTGTGTCTCCGTGTCTCCGTGTCTCCATGTGTCGTCTCCGTGTCATCTCCATGTCTCCGTGTCTCCGTGTCTCCATGTGTCGTCTCCGTGTCTCCGTGTCTCCGTGTCGTCTCCGTGTCATCTCCGTGTGTCTCTGTGTCTCTGTGTCTCCATGTCTCCGTGTCTCTGTGTCTCCATGTCTCCGTGTCTCCGTGTCTCCGTGTCTCCGTGTCTCTGTGTCTCTGTGTCTCCATGTCTCCGTGTCTCTGTGTCTCCATGTCTCCGTGTCTCCGTGTCTCCGTGTCTCCGTGTCTCAGGCTCGTGTCCGTGTCATCTCCGTGTCTCATCTCGCTGCGTCTTCAGAGAGGAGCTGCCTCTTCCGCCCGGCGTAGAGATCACTTGTGCCGCTCCCGCTGCTGGTGAGACACGGGGGAGACACGGGGGAGACACGGGGGGAGACACGGGGGAGACACGGGGGAGACACGGGGGGAGACACGGGGGAGACACGGGGGGAGACACGGAGGAGACACGGGGGGAGACACGGGGGGAGATGGGGGGAGACACGGGGGGAGACAAGGGGGGAGACACGGGGGGAGATGGGGGGAGACACGGGGGAGACACGGGGGAGACACGGGGGGAGACAAGGGGGAGACACGGGGGAGACACGGGGGAGACAAGGGGGAGACACGGGGGAGATGGGGGGAGACACGGGGGAGACACGGGGGGAGACACGGGGTGAGACACGGGGGAGACACGGGGGGAGATGGGGGGAGACACGGGGGGGAGACACGGGGGGAGACACGGGGGGAGACACGGGGGAGACACGGGGGAGACACGGGGGGAGACACGGGGGGAGACACGGGGGAGACACGGGGGGGAGACACGGGGGGAGATGGGGGGGGAGATGGGGGGAGACACGGGGGGGAGACACGGGGGGAAGACACGGGGAGAGACACGGGGGGGAGACACGGGGGGAGACACGGGGGGAGACACGGGGGGGAGACACGGGGGGAGACACGGGGGGGAGACACGGGGGGAAGACACGGCGGGGAGACACGGGGGGAGACACGGGGGGGAGACACGGGGGGAGACATGGAGGGGAGACACGGGGGGAGACACGGGGGAGACGGGGGGAGACACGGGGGGAGACAAGGGGGGAGACAAGGGGGGAGAGACGGGGGAGACACGGGGGAGACACGGGGGGGAGACAAGGGGGAGACACGGGGGGAGATGGGGGAGACACGGGGGGAGACACGGGGGGGAGACACGGGGGGAGACACGGGGGGGAGACACGGGGGGAAGACACGGCGGGGAGACACGGGGGGAGACACGGGGGGGAGACACGGGGGGAGACATGGAGGGGAGACACGGGGGGAGACACGGGGGAGACGGGGGGAGACGGGGGGAGACACGGGGGGAGACACGGGGGGGAGACACGGGGGAGACACGGGGGAGAGACACGGGGGGAGACGGGGGGGGAGATGGGGGGAGACACGGGGGGAGACACGGGGGGAGACACGGGGGAGACACGGGGGGAGACACGGGGGAGACACGGGGGAGACACGGGGGGGAGACAAGGGGGGAGACACTGGGGAGACACGGGGGGGAGACACGGGGGGGAGACACGGGGGGGAGACACGGGGTGAGACACGGGGTGAGACACGGGGTGAGACACGGGGGGAGACACGGGGGAGACACGGGGGGAGACACGGGGGAGACACGGGGTGAGACACGGGGGGAGACACGGGGGGGAGACACGGGGGAGACACGGGGGGAGACACGGGGGGAGACAAGGGGGGAGACAAGGGGGGAGAGACGGGGGAGACACGGGGGAGACACGGGGGGGAGACAAGGGGGAGACACGGGGGGAGATGGGGGAGACACGGGGTGGAGACACGGGGGAGACACGGGGGGAGACACGGGGGGAGACACGGGGGAGACACGGGGGAGACACGGGGGGAGATGGGGGGAGACACGGGGGAGACACGGGGGGAGACACGGGGGAGACACGGGGGGGAGACACGGGGGAGACACGGGGGAGACACGGGGTGAGACACGGGGGGAGACACGGGGGGAGACAAGGGGGAGACACGGGGGGAGACACGGGGGGAGACACGGGGGGAGACAAGGGGGGAGATGGGGGAGACACGGGGGGAGACGGGGGGAGACGGGGGGAGACACGGGGGAGACACGGGGGGGGAGACACGGAGGGGAGACACGGAGGGGAGACACGGGGGAGACACGGGGGGAGACACGGGGGGGGAGACACGGAGGGGAGACACGGAGGGGAGACACGGGGGAGACACGGGGGGAGACACGGGGGGGAGACACGGGGGAGACACGGGGGAGACACGGGGGGAGAGACGGGGGAGACACGGGGGAGACACGGGGGGGAGACAAGGGGGAGACACGGGGGGAGATGGGGGAGACACGGGGGGAGACACGGGGGGAGACACGGGGGAGACACGGGGGGAGACACGGGGGGAGACACGGGGGAGACACGGGGGAGACACGGGGGGAGATGGGGGGAGACACGGGGGAGACACGGGGGGAGACACGGGGGAGACACGGGGGGGAGACACGGGGGAGACACGGGGGAGACACGGGGGGAGACAAGGGGGAGACACGGGGGAGACACGGGGGGAGATGGGGGGAGACACGGGGGGAGACGCGGGGGAGACAAGGGGGAGAGACGGGGGGAGAGACGGGGGAGACACGGAGGAGACACGGGGGGGAGACACGGGGGGAGACACGGGGGGGAGACACGGAGGGGAGACACGGGGGAGACACGGGGGGAGACACGGGGGGAGACACGGGGGAGACACAGGGGGGAGAGACAGGGGAGACACGGGGGGAGACACGGGGGAGACACGGGGGGAGACAAGGGGGGAGACAAGGGGGAGACACGGGGTGAGACACGGGGGAGACACGGGGGGAGACACGGGGGAGACACGGGGGGAGATGGGGGGAGACACGGGGGGAGACACGGGGGAGACACAGGGGGGAGAGACAGGGGAGACACGGGGGGAGACACGGGGGAGACACGGGGGGAGACAAGGGGGGAGACAAGGGGGAGACACGGGGTGAGACACGGGGGAGACACGGGGGGAGACACGGGGGAGACACGGGGGGAGATGGGGGGAGACACGGGGGGAGACACTGGGAGAGACACGTGGGGAGATGGGGAGAGACCCGGGGGAGAGAGACTGGGGGGAGACACGGGGAGAGACGCGGGGGGAGACGCGGGGGGAGACGCGTGGGGAGAGACACGGGGGGAGACACGGGGGAGACACGGGGGGAGACGCGGGGGGGAGACACGGGGGAGACGCGGGGGAGAGACACGGGGGGGAGACACGGGGGGAGACACGGGGGGGAGACACGGGGGGAGACACGGGGGGAGACACGGGGGGAGACAGGGGGAGACGCAGGGACAGAGCCGCACGGTGGTGGTGGTGACGTTGGTGTTGGTGACGTTGGTGGTGACATTGGTGGTGACGACGTTGGTAGTGGTGTTGGTGACGTTGGTGGTGGTGATGTTGGTGGTGACGTTGGTGGTGGTAACGTTGGTCGTGGTGGTGATGTTGGTGGCGGTGACGACGTTGTTGTTGGTGACGTTGTTGGTGACGACGTTGGTGGTGTTGGTGACGTTGTTGGTGTTGGTGACGTTGGTGGTGTTGGTGACGTTGTTGGTGTTGGTGACGTTGGTGGTGTTGGTGACGTTGGTGGTGTTGGTGACGTTGGTGGTGTTGGTGACGTTGTTGGTGTTGGTGACGTTGGTGTTGGTGACGTTGGTGGTGGTGGTGACGTTGGTGGCGGTGGCGACGTTGGTGTTGGTGACGGTGTTGGTGACGTTGGTGACGTTGGTGGTGGTGACGGTGTTGATGTTGGTGACGGTGTTGGTGACGTTGGTGTTGGTGACGGTGGTGTTGGTGACGGTGTTGGTGACGTTGTTGGTGACGGCGTTGGTGACGTTGGTGACGTTGTTGTTGGTGACGGTGTTGGTGACGGTGTTGGTGACGTTGGTGTTTGTGACGGTGTTGGTGACGTTGGTGTTGGTGACGTTGATGTTGGTGACGACGTTGGTGGTGGTGACGGTGTTGGTGACGTTGTTGGTGACGGTGTTGGTGACGTTGTTGTTGGTGACGGTGGTGTTGGTGACGGTGTTGGTGACGTTGTTGTTGGTGACGGTGGTGTTGGTGACGGTGTTGGTGACGTTGTTGTTGGTGACGGTGTTGGTGACGGTGTTGGTGACGGTGTTGGTGACGTCGGCGCTCGCCGACGCCGGCGGCGAGCGTGCCCGCGAGCCCTTCCGCGCGTGCGTTGTTGTCAGGCCACCTCAGCTCGTCGTCCATCTACCCGGTGTGCCTGGCCCCCTACCTGCTCCTCACCGCCTGCTCCGACGGCTCGGCCCTCTTCTGGCGCTGCCGAGCGGCCCGCTCGGCGCCCGGCGGCACCGCCGCCGCCCCCTCGCCCACCGCCTCCTCCTCCTCCTCCTCCTCCTCCGCCTCCTCCTCCGCCTCCTCCTCCTCCTCCTCCTCCGGTCGCCACGGCCGCGGAGAAGATGAGGCGGCTGCGGCGCCGGAGCCGGAGCCGGAGGATGATGAGGATGATGAGGAGGATGAGGAGGATGAGGAGGAGGATGAGGAGGCGGAGGAGATCCACGGCAGCCACCGCTACGCCTGGGAGGAGTGGCCCCTGGTCAGCTGCGACGACGAGCCGGCCGGCCCGCAGAGCGGCCGCGTCCACGTCCCGGGCCTGCCGCGGGCCCTCGGCTGCTCGTACACGGGCCGGCTGGCCCTGGCCTACACCGCCGCCAAGGGGGTGGCCGACGGGGAGGGCGACGAGGGGCGGGGGGAGGAGGAGGTGGATGAGGAGGTGGATGAGGAGGTGGATGAGGAGGTGGTCAGCGTGACGCTGTTCGAGTGCGAGTCGACCGGCGGGAGCGAGTGGGTCGTGGAGCAGACCATCGCCCTCCGGCTGGACGGGGAGTCCACGGACGTGGGAGCGAAGGCGGCGCGGTCCGGGCGCGGCAGTGTGGTGAGTTGCGGTGGTGGTGAGTGGCGGTGAGGGCGGTGGTGGTGGTGGCGGTGGTGGTGGTGGTAGTGGTGGTGGTGGTGAGGGCGGTGGTTGGTGGTGGTGGTGGCGGTGGTGGTGGTGGTAGCGGTGGCGGGGGCGGTGGCGGTGGTGGTGGTGGTGGCGGTGGTGGTTGTGGTGGTGGTGAGGGCGGTGGTGGTGGTGGTGGTGGCGGTGGTGGTGGTGGGGGCGTTGCGTCACAGCCTCGGGCCTTCTCGGCCACGGTCGTGTCTGCCGTCGTCCCTTCTCTGCGCTTGCTGAAACGTGGACCCCCGTCCCCTCGCTCATGGAACGTCCTCGCCGGTTCTCGATCGTTGAGGCTGGCCCCTGACCAGCAGGCCTGCCTACGATCCACCTTGGGTTTAACCAGGCCGGATTGCGTGAAGAGCTCACACAAATCCTTGAAAGATCTGGGGCAGGGTCCCATCGGTGAGCTCCTCCGGCGGGCAAGGCTGCGTTGGCTGGGTCATGTAGCCCGCATGCCCAGCAACCGCATGCCGAAACAGCTTTTGTTTGGCCGGATCGAGGGGGCTAAGCGGGCGCGGCACGGTCTAGAGAAGAGATGGAGTGATGTGGTACAGGAGGACGTGGAGCTGAGTGGACTTGCCGATGAGCGGTACCAGCGGTGTCAAGATCGGCCTCTGTGGAGGAGGAGGCTCGTGAAGGACGCTGCTGCTGCTGTGCAGTGCCAGGCTAGGTGCACCATGAGGCTACTGAGCGGTCGGAGGCAGTCGCCCCTCCAACAGCAACAACGGAGGGCGGAGGAGCAACGCTCACAACAACGAGCGGAGCGCCGGGTGGCTAAAACGTAGCGAGTTGGCACAGTAGGGGGCACAGGTGGTGCATCAGCCAGTCATCTCAGTCGGTCGACCCGTGGCACCTGCTGGGTCTGTCCCGTGACCTCCTCCTGCACCTAGCCTGGCACAGCAGTACAACTCATTGCACCTGCTGGGTCTGCCCCGTGACCTCCTCCTCCTGCACCTAGCCTGGCACAGCAGCAGACAACCCATGGCACCTGCTGGGCCTGCCGTGTGACCTCCTGCCGGCAGGCGTTGGACACTTCCCGTGGCCTCAATGTGCACCTAGCCTGGCACAGACGTCGTGGTGATGTCACCGCCACTTAGTGGCGAATAGCTGTTGTGCGTGTGTCACAGTGCCGGTCTTCGTAGGTGCTCGCTAACAACACTTGCCCCAACATTCTGTTAAGGCTACACGGGGGATCTTTGTCTTTGTTGTGTTAGTGTGTGGTGTCTTCCTCCCTCCCTCCCTCCCCCTCTCTCCCTCCATCCCCCCTCCCTCTCTCTCCCTCCACCCCTCCCTCCCTCCCCCCCTCCCTCCCTCCCCCCCTCCCTCTCCTCCCTCCCCCCTGCCTCCCTCCCCTCCCCCTCTACCTCCCTCCCTCTCTCCCTCCACCCTCCCTCCCTCTCCTCTCCTCTGCCCCCTCTCCTCCCCCCTCTCCCTCTCTCTCCCTTCCCTCCCTCCCTCCCCCTCTCTCCCTCCATCCCCTCTCTCTCCCTCCACCCCTCCCTCCCCTCCCCCCCTCCCTCCCTCCCCCCTCCCTCTCCTCCCTCCCCCTGCCTCCCTCCCCCTGCCTCCCTCCCCTCCCTCTCCCCTCCACCCTCCCTCCCTCCTCCTCTCCCTCTGCCCCCCCTCCCCTTCCCTCTCTCCCCCTTCCCTCCCTCCCTCCCCCCCACCCACCCCCCACCCACCACCACCACCACCACCACCCACCGCCGCCACAGCCGCTGATCACCTGGACTGGGTCTCCAAGGAAGACGGCGCTCACATCCTCACCGTGGGCGTCGGACCCAACATCTACATGTACGGCCGCCAATCCCTCCCGGCGCCTTCCTCCTGCACGGCGGTGCCGGCGTCGGCGGCGGGCATCGGCGTCGGCGGCATCGGCGTCGGCGGCATCGGCGTCGGCGGGAGACGCGGTGACGATGCCCATCGGCGGCAGCGTCCGCCAAGGCGCGACGTCACGCTGGGTGTTGCTGCGGGCGTTCCGCGTCGGGGGCTCGTCCGGGCTCGGCCGCGGCAGCTCCCCTCGGCCCGCGTGCCTCTCTTGGCTGCGCGACGGCGTGCTGGTGGCGGGCACCGGCTCGGAACTCAACGTCTACTCGCAGTGGAGCGCCCGGCCTCGCGGCCGCGGCGGTGCCGGCGGTGCCGGCGGTGCCGGCGGTGCCGGCGTTGCCGTGCGGTCGGCGGGGACCTTCCGAGGAACGGCAGGACAGTCGGTAAGTCGGCGTAAGCGGTCGGCCCCCCGGCACGAGGTTCGACCCGCTCCGGGGCTCGCTGGCCGACACCGCCGGTGGCGGTTATCTGAAGCGGCACCTGGGCCACCCCCTAGGTCGACTCGGCCTCAAACGAGCACCCGGCGGTGCGGTGTTGCAGCGAACATCGCCACTGGGGAGGCAAAGGCGGCCGGGGGGGTTGGGGGGGCGGGCGTGGCGCTGGCCACCCAAACCCCGCACTGTGTGCCGTTCCGGTGGATGAGTGGGTGGGTGGGTGGGTGAGTGGATGAGTGAGTGAATGGGTTGAGTGAGTGAGTGGGTGAGTTGGTGGGTGAGTGGGTGGTGGTGTGAGTGAGGGGGTTGGTGGGGTGGGGTGAGTGAGTGAGTGAGTGGGTGAGTGGGTTGGTGGATGGGTAAGTGAGTGAGTGGATGGGTGAGTTGGTGGGTGGGTGGGTAGGTGGGTGGGTGAGTGAGTGGGTTGGTGAGTGAGTGGGTTGGTGAGGTGAGTGGGTGGGTGAGTGAGTGTGTGGGTGAGTGAGTGGGTGAGTGGGTTGGTGGATGGGTAAGTGAGTGAGTGGGTGGGTGAGTGAGTGGGTTGGTGAGGTGAGTGGGTGGGTGAGTGAGTGTGTGGGTGAGTGAGTGGGTGAGTGGGTTGGTGGATGAGTGAGTGAGTTGGTGGGTGAGTGGGTGGGTGGGTTGGTGGATGAGTGAGTGAGTTGGTGGGTGGGTGAGGTGAGTGAGTGGGTGGGTGAGTGAGTGGATGAGTGAGTTGAATGGGTGAGTGAGTGGTGGGAGTGGGTGGGTGGGTGGGTGAGTGGATGAGTGAGTTGAATGGGTGAGTGAGTGAGGTGGGTGGGGTGGGTGAGTGAGTGGATGAGTGAGTTGAATGGGTGAGTGAGTGGGTGGTGAGTGAGTGGGTGAGTAGGCTGAACGTTGAGATTCAAAAAGTCCACGGCGTGACCAATATGTCTGAATCGATCTGTAATAAGGAAAGCCCACCAATAAGGGGTTTGACTGCCTTGGCATTTTAATTCGTCTGCGTACATAGCCCCCTCTCCTGGTCCTTCGCAGCTGATTGGCTCACAGGACGGAACAGGACGAGATTTCTCCGAAACGCCTCGGCCGTCCCCCTTGGCAGCGCGGCCGCTGCTGAGCCGGCAGCGTTGTAAGCCGCTCGTTTTCGCTGGACGCGACACGTTCACGCTCGACGTTTTTTTTTTAAAATCGGCCCCCGCCGTCCCGTTCGAAATGTTCCCCGTCACCCCAGTCGCGCGGACGGGGGGAAGGCCCCGCCGTGCCCTCCGTCGTCGTCCTGCCTGGCCGCCTCCGCCGCCTCCGCCGCCTCCTCCTCCGCCTCCTCCTACTCCTACCCGTCGTTGTCAGCGGGGGGCACGGCGGGAGACCCGGGGATATTCGAGGTGGCGCGAACCCTCTCGCCGACGCTGCCCCAGTACCACCCGAGCCAGCTGCTCGAGCTGATGGACCTCGGCAAGGTGAGCGCACCGGCGAGGCCGAGGTGGTGGGGGCCGCTCGCTCGGCTACTCGCTCAGCCGCTCGCTCGCTGGTTTGACCGTTTCACAAGGCGGGGGTTAGGTTAGGGTTAGGGTTAGGCCGATGGTTAGGGTTAGGTTCGGGGTTAGGGTTACGTTGGGGGTTAGGTTAGGGGTTAGGTTAGGGGTTAGGTTAGGCCGAGTGTTAAGTTTAGGGATGGGGCTAGGCCGAGGGTCCGGGCTAGGCCGAGGAGTAGGTCTAGGGACGGGGCTAGGCCGAGGGTCTGGGCTACGCCGAGGGTTAGGCTTAGGGATGGGGCTAGGCCGAGGAGTAGGTCTAGGGATGGGGCTAGGCCGAGGGTTAGGCTTAGGGATGGGGCTAGGCCGAGGAGTAGGTCTAGGGGCGGGGCTAGGCCGAGGGATAGGTCTAGGGACGGGGCTAGGCCGAGGGTCCAGGCTAGGTCAAGGATTAGGCTTAGGGACGGGGCTAGGCCGAGGGGTAGGTCTCGGGACGGGGCTAGGCCGAAGGTTAGGTCTAGGGACGGGGCTAGGCCGAGGGTCTGGGCTAGGCCGAGGGTTAGGCTTAGGGATGGGGCTAGGCCGAGGAGTAGGTCTAGGGATGGGGCTAGGCCGAGGGTTAGGCTTAGGGATGGGGCTAGGCCGAGGGTCCAGACTAGGCCGAGGGTTAGGCTTAGGGACGGGGCTAGGCCGAGGGGTAGGTCTCGGGACGGGGCTAGGCCGAGGGTTAGGTCTAGGGACGGGGCTAGGCCGAGGGTTAGGTCTAGCGACGGGGCTAGGCCGAGGGTCCAGGCTAGGCTGAGGGTTAGGTCTAGGGGCGGGGCTAGGCCGAGGGTTTGGGCTAGGCCAAGGGTTAGGTCTAGGGGCGGGGCTAGGCCGAGGGGTAGGTCTAGGGATGGGGCTAGGCCGAGGGTCCAGGCTAGGCCGAGGGTCCAGGCTAGGCCGAGGGTTAGGCTTAGGGATGGGGCTAGGCCGAGGGTCCGGGCTAGGCCGAGGGTCCGGGCTAGGCCGAGGGTTAGGCTTAGGGTCCGGGCTAGGCCGAGGGTCAGGGCTAGGCCGAGGGTTAGGTCTAGGGGCGGGGCTAGGCCGAGGGTTAGGTCTAGGGGCGGGGCTAGGCCGAGGGTTAGGTCTAGGGGCGGGGCTAGGCCGAGGGTTAGGTCTAGGGGCGGGGCTAGGTCGAGGGTCCAGGCTAGGCCGAGGGTTAGGTCTAGGGGCGGGGCTAGGCCGAGGGTCTGGGCTAGGCCGAGGGGTAGGTCTCGGGACGGGGCTAGGCCGAAGGTTAGGTCTAGGGACGGGGCTAGGCCGAGGGTTTGGGCTAGGCCGAGGGTTAGGTCTAGGGGCGGGGCTAGGCCGAGGGGTAGGTCTAGGGATGGGGCTAGGCCGAGGGTCCAGGCTAGGCCGAGGGTCCAGGCTAGGCCGAGGGTTAGGCTTCGGGATGGGGCTAGGCCGAGGGTCCGGGCTAGGCCGAGGGTCCGGGCTAGGCCGAGGGTTAGGCTTAGGGTCCGGGCTAGGCCGAGGGTCAGGGCTAGGCCGAGGGTTAGGTCTAGGGGCGGGGCTAGGCCGAGGGTTAGATCTAGGGGCGGGGCTAGGCCGAGGGTTAGGTCTAGGGGCGGGGCTAGGCCGAGGGTTAGGTCTAGGGGCGGGGCTAGGCCGAGGGTCCGGGGCTAGGCCGAGGGTCTAGGCCGAGGGTCCGGGCTAGGCCGAGGATTAGGCCGAGGGTCCGGGGCTAGGCCGAGGGTCTAGGCCGAGGGTCCGGGCTAGGCCGAGGATTAGGCTGAGGGCCCGAGGCTAGGCCGAGGGGTTAGGCCGAGGGTCCGGGGCTAGGCCGAGGGGGTTTAGACTTATGTCCAGGCCGATGACACTGACCGTGTCCACGCCGCCACCGCCGCTAGGTCCGCCGCACCAAGGCCATCCTCGCCCACCTGGTGAAGTGCATCGCGGGCGACGTGGCCCTCGTCGGGGGCGATCCGGAGGACGGCGGCGACGACGGCGGCGACGACGACGAGGAGGAGGACGACGACGAGGAGGAGGAGGAGGAGGAGGGCGGCGGCGGCGACGAGGAGTCGGAGGAGGGCGTCAGGGCGATCGCCGCGGGGGGGGCGGCCGCCGAGGCGGAGGCATGGAGGCGGAAGCGGCGCCACCTCTCGCGCACGCGGACCATCAGCGTGAGCGGCTCCACGACGGCCGGGCCGCGCGGGGAGGAGCGGGGGGGGCCAGCCGCGGGAGGGGGGCCGGCGGCGGCGGCGGCGGGGGGCCCGGGGGGCCCGGGGGGGCCCGGAGCGACGGGACGTTGCCTGCGGTCGGCGGGCAGCGCCGGGGGAGCGGCGGCGGGAAAGTCGGTGAGGTGACCCGGACTCGGACCCCTGAGACGCGGTTTAGACTGCAAGTCGCCACGATCGCTGCCGTCACCGTCATCGTCGTCATCGTCATCATCACCTCGATCATCATCACCCTGAGATCAGGGGCGGGCAGATTGTTTTTGACTCGCGCGCCACAATGGGGTTCTAAGATTTGACAGACGGGGCCGGGCCAGGAAACGGACGGACGGAGTGTTTGTGTGGAACTAAATACATGAATGACGCGTTAAAAATCATTGCGTGAAAGGATTTTGGCCTCTTGACAGGTAGCACAGCGTTTGTTTGCGAGGCAATTTAACAAATTGCACAAACATGAACCATACAAAAACGTAAATATAATAATAATAACAACAGGGTTTTTCCTCTTTCTTCTGACAACAAAACTGAAACCATATTTTAACAATGATTCATGTTTACTGCATTAACAACAATACTTGCAGTCAAAATGCAAAACAAAAAACACACACACACTATGATAATATAAAACACACACACTATAATAATTGATGCGATGTCCTTGAAACTGATTGGCCCACGCCAAGGGACGGCTTTTGCGTGAGCCTCGACCCAATTGGTGCTCGACCAGATGATGACTCCCCAAAAGGACGTCACCACAGCTCAAAGACAATGCCGCTGTCGAAGTAGCGAGGGCTCGGGGTGAGCATCTACATCATCATTAGACCTCCTTTTGCCGGTACCAATATTATAATAATAATAACAACAGGGTTTTTCAGCTTTTGTTCTGCCAACAGTAAAAAGTGGAAAAACCCTTTTGTTACATTTTGGTACAGGCAAAGGAGGTCTAATGAAATATAAAAACAAGTCGTGACTCCCGGTCAAAGTGCGCCATCTAATGGGGAAATGGGGGCATTACAGGAGAGAAAGGTAAAATTTAATTTAATAATAATATTATTACTTGGACAGGTTCGGCAGGCCGGATTAAAAAGCCCCGTTGGGCCGTCCTTTGCCCGCGTCTGCCCTGAGATCCACAGGTTTTAATGGCTGTGAGTCTCCAATGATAACCTGCACCACTATCATCACCACCACCACCACCTCCTTCCTCCCTCCTCCTTCCCCCCTCCTCCCTCCCTCCCTCCGCCACCTCCTCCTCTGGATTTAACCAGGCTGGATTGTGTGAGGAGCTCACAAATCCTCGAAAGATCTGGGCAAGGTCCCGTCGGTGAGCTCCTCCGGCGGGCAAGGCTGCGATGGCTGGGTCATGTAGCCCGCGTGCCCAGCCACCGCATGCCCAAACAGCTTTTGGTCCGGCCGGATCGAGGGGGCTAAACGGGCGCGGCACGGGCTAGAGAAGAGATGGAGTGATGTGGGACAGGAGGACGTGGAGCTGAGTGGACTTGCCGATGACTGGTACCAGCGGTGTCAAGATCGGCCTCTGTGGAGGAGGCTCGTGAAGGACGCTACTGGGCAGTTGGAGGTAGTCGCCCTCCAACAACCATGGAGGGCGGAGGAGCGAGGCTCACAACAACGAGCGGAGCGCCGGGTGGCTAAAGCACAGCGGGTTGGCACAGTAGGGGGCACAGGTGGTGCACCAGCCAGTCATCACAGTCAGTCGACCCGTGGCACCTGGGTCTGCCCCGTGACCTCCTGCCAGCGGGCGTTCGACACTTCACGTGGCCTCAGGGTGCACATGGCCTGGCACAAGCGTCGTGGTGACGTCACCGCCACTTAGTGGCGAATGGCTGTTGTTGTTGTGTGTGTGCGTGTGTGGGTGTGTGTGTGTGTGCCATTCCCTGTACACCTTGGGGTGCGACAGGGATGTCCTCTGGCTCCCACATTATTTAACATCTATTTTGACCACGTAGTTCGTGAAGCCTTCAATAGCTGTACCGGGGGAATCTCCATATGGTACAGATATAATGGGAGGCTGATCGATGCCCGGGTGCGGTGAAGGGATGGCTCCCTATTGCTCAACCACGTTATGTATGCTGATGATTTGGTAATAGCTGCTCAGTCAGAGGAGGAGTTGGAGACGCTGCTGCTGAGACTGGAGCGTGCCACTAAGAGGTGGGGCCTTACCATCAGCCCCACCAAAACTAAGCACCTGCCTGGGTATTTTGTACCATCGGACACTCCACCCCCACAACTCCCGATCGGTGATGGGGCAGTTGTGGAGAGAGTGGAGAGTTTCCCATACCAGGGCAAGGTGCTTATGACCGGCTCCAGTTTAACAGCAGAGGTCTCACTCCGAATCAGTCGAGCGGTAATATCTTTTCATCGGTTGCGTAACGCTGTGTGGAAGCTACCTGGTCTGTCGCTCCGCACTAAGCTTCAGGTCTTCTCGGCCACGGTCATTCCCTCCCTTCTCTACGCTTGCGAAACGTGGACCCCCCTAATGGAACATCTTCGCCGGTTAGAAACATTTTAGGCTGGCCTGCCTACGATCCATCCTGGGTTTAACCAGACTGGATTGTGTGAGGAGCTCACAAATCCTTGAAAGATCTGGGCAAGGTCCCATCGGTGAGCTCCTCCGGCAGGCAAGGCTGCGATGGCTGGGTCATGTAGCCCGCATGCCCAGCCACCGCATGCCCAAACAGTTTTTTTTTGGCCGGATTGAGGGGGCTAAGCGGGCGCGGCACGGGCTAGAGAAGAGATGGAGTGACGTGGTACAGGAGGACGTGGAGCTGAGTGGACTTGCCGATGACCGGTACCAGCGGTGTCAAGATCGACCTCTGTGGAGGAGGCTCGTGAAGGATGCTACTGGGCAGTTGGAGGTAGTCGCCCTCCAACAACAACGGAGGGCGGAGGAGCGACGCTCACAACAGCGAGCGGAGCGCCGGGTGGCTAAAGCACAGCAGGTTGGCACAGTAGGGGGCACAGGTGGTGCATCAGCCAGTCATCTCAGTCAGTCGACCCGTGGCACCTGGGTCTGCCCCGTGACCTCCTGCCAGCGGGCGTTCGACACTTCACGTGGCCTCAGGGTGCACATAGCCTGGCACAAGCGTCGTGGTGACGTCACCGCCACTTAGTGGCGAATGGCGGTTGTTGTTGTTGTTGTGTGTGTGACTGTGTGTATGTGTGTGTGTATGACTGTATGTATGTGACTGTGTGTGTGTGTCTGTGTGTATGTGTGTGTGTGTGACTGTGTGTATGTGACTGTGTGTGTGTGTATGTGACTGTGTGACTGTGTGTGTGTGTGTGACTGTGTGTGTGACTGTGTGTATGTGTGTGTGTATGACTGTATGTATGTGACTGTGTATGTGTGTGTGTGTATGTGTGTGTGTGTGACTGTGTATGTGTGTGTGTGTATGTGTGTGTGTGTGACTGTGTGTGTGACTGTGTGTGTGTATGTGACTGTGTGTGTGTGAATGTGTGTATGTGTGTGTGTGTATGTGTGTGTGTATGACTGTATGTATGTGACTGTGTGTGTATGTATGTGTGTGTGTGTCAAGGCCTCCCCGTGTGTGGAGTACGCGCGTATTGACTCCGTGCCTCCGCTGCCGCTCTACGCCCTCCTGGCCGCCGATGCCACGGACGCCGGGCCTCGTCCCCCGGGGCCCCCCCAAGCCGGGCCTCGTCCCCCGGGGCCCCCCCAAGCCGGGCCTCGTGCCCCGGGGCCCCCCACCTCTGGGGAGGCCCGAGACAGGGGTCAGTTCCGGGGCCGTTGTAGAGACGCACGAGTGATGGTGGTGGTGGTGGTGATGGCGGTGGTGGTGGTGGTGGTGATGGTGATGGCGGTGGTGGTGGTGGTGGTGATGGTGATGGTGGTGGTAATGGAGGTGGTAGTGGTGGTGGCGGTGGTGGCGGTGGCCATGGTGGTGGTGGCGGTGATGGAGGTGGTGGTTGTGGTGGTGGTGGTGGTTGTGGTGGTGGTGGTGGTGGAGGTGGTAGTGGTAGTGGTGGTGGGGGTGATGGAGGTGGTGGAGGTGGCGGTAGTGGCGGTGGTGGTAGCGGTGGTGGTGGTTGTGGCGGTGATGGTGATGGTGGTGGTGGTGGCGGTGATGGTGATGGTGGTGGTGGTGGCGGTGGTGGCGGCGGTGGTGGTGGTGGTAGCGGTGGTGGTGGTGGTGGTGATGGTGATGGTGGTGGTGGTGGTGGTGGCGGTGGTGGCGGTGGTGGTGGTGACGGTGGTGGTGGCGGTGATGGATGTGGCAGTGGTGGTGGTTTTTTGTTTAAAGCGCGTACGTAACGCCAGTCTAAAACCCGTCTCTTTGTCTGTCCGCCCGCCCATCCATCTGCCTGTCTGTCCGTCTCTCTCTCCGTCTCTCTGTCCACCTGTCCACCTGTCTCTCCGTCTCTCCGCCTGTCTCTCTGTCCACCTGTCTCTCTGTCCACCTGTCTCTCTGTCCACCTGTCTCTCTGTCCACCTGTCTCTCTGTCCACCTGTCTCTCTGTCCACCTGTCTCTCTGTCCACCTGTCTCTCTGTCCACCTTTCTCTCTGTCCACCTTTCTCTCTGTCCACCTGTCTCTCTGTCCGCCTGTCTCTCTCTCTGTCCGTCTCTCTGTCCACCTGTCTCTCTGTCCACCTGTCTCTCTGTCCACCTGTCTCTCTGTCCGCCTGTCTCTCTGTCCGCCTGTCTCTCTCTCTGTCTGTCTGTCTCTCTGTCCACCTGTCTCTCTGTCTGCCTGTCTCTCTGTCCACCTGTCTCTCTGTCCACCTGTCTCTCTGTCCGCCTGTCTCTCTGTCCGCCTGTCTCTCTGTCCACCTGTCTCTCTGTCCGCCTGTCTCTCTGTCCACCTGTCTCTCTGTCCGCCTGTCTCTCTGTTTCTCTGTCTGTCTGTCCACCTGTCTCTCTGTCCGCCTGTCTCTCTGTCCACCTGTCTCTCTGTCCGCCCGTCCCTCCGCCCGCCCCGCCTCGCGCGACCCATCCACCCCCTCCACCCACCACGACGAAGACCGCGGTGGCTACGGCGGTGGCTACGGTGGTGGTGGTGGTGGTGGTGGCTACGGTGTTGGTGGTGGTGGTGGCCACGGTGGTGGTGGTGGTGGTGGCTACGGTGGCTACGGTGGTGGTGGTGGCCACGGTGGTGGTGGTGGTGGTGGTGGCGGCGGCTACGCCTCCCTCTTCGCCTCCCCCGCGGCGCTGGAGCCGCCCGCCTTGGACGACGACTTTGTCGGCGGCGGAGCCTCCACCGCCTCCACCGCCTCCGCCGCCTCCCGCCTCCACCGCCCCCGCCGCCACCGCCCCCGCCGCCGCCGGCCCCGCCCGTCGTCTCGAGGCCCCGGACACTTCGGGCCCGAGCTCGCCAGGGTCCTCTCGGCCCACCTGGTCCACTCCAGCCTGCCAGGCCTCTCCAGCCTGGAGCAGATGTGCCTGCTGGCCCTCGCCGATACGGTCGCAGGCACCGGCACGCACGCCGTGGGTGGGCGCGGGCTGGCCGGTGGGTGGGAGGGTGGGGTGGGTGGGAGGGTGGGTGGGTGTGGGTGTGGGGTGGGGTGGGTGGGTGAGGTGAGTGGGGTGAGGTGAGTGGGTGAGTGTGTTGGTGGGTGGGTGGGATGAGTGGGTGAGTGTGTTGGTGAGTGTGTTGGTGGGTGGGTGGGTGAGGTGAGTGGGGTGAGGTGAGTGGGTGAGTGTGTTGGTGGGTGGGTGGGTGGGATGAGTGGGTGAGTGAGGTGGGTGAGTGGGTGGGATGAGTGGGTGTGTTGGTGGGTGGGTGGGTGGGATGAGTGGGTGAGTGACGTGGGTGAGTGGGTGAGTGTGTTGGTGGGTGGGTGGGATGAGTGGGTGAGTGACGTGGGTGAGTGGGTGAGTGTGTTGGTGGGTGGGTGGGATGAGTGGGTGAGTGTGTTGGTGGGTGGGTGGGTGAGTGGGTGAGTGTGTTGGTGGGTGGGTGGGTGGGATGAGTGGGTGTGTTGGTGGGTGGGTGGGTGGGATGAGTGGGTGAGTGACGTGGGTGAGTGGGTGAGTGTGTTGGTGGGTGGGTGGGTGGGTGGGATGAGTGGGTGAGTGTGTTGGTGGGTGGGTGAGTGGGTGAGTGTGTTGGTGGGTGGGTGGGTGGGATGAGTGGGTGAGTGGCGTGGGTGAGTGGGTGAGTGTGTTGGTGGGTGGATGGGATGAGTGGGTGAGTAACGTGGGGGGAGTGGGTTGCGGGGGAGTGAGTGTGTTGGTGGGTGGGTGAGTGAGGTGGTTGAGGTGAGTGGGGTGAGGTGGATGGGTGAGGTGAGTGGGTGGGTGTGTTGGTGGGTGGGTGGGTGGGATGAGTGGGTGAGTAACGTGGGTGAGTGGGTGAGTGTGTTGGTGGGTGGGTGGAATGAGTGGGTGAGTGTGTTGGTGGGTGGGTGGGTGAGTGGGTGAGTGTGTTGGTGGGTGGGTGGGTGGGATGAGTGGGTGTGTTGGTGGGTGGGTGGGTGGGTGGGATGAGTGGGTGAGTGACGTGGGTGAGTGGGTGAGTGTGTTGGTGGGTGGGTGGGTGGGATGAGTGGGTGAGTGTGTTGGTGGGTGGGTGAGTGGGTGAGTGTGTTGGTGGGTGGGTGGGTGGGATGAGTGGGTGAGTGGCGTGGGTGAGTGGGTGAGTGTGTTGGTGGGTGGATGGGATGAGTGGGTGAGTAACGTGGGGGGAGTGGTTGCGGGGGAGTGAGTGTGTTGGTGGGTGGGTGAGTGAGGTGGTTGAGGTGAGTGGGGTGAGGTGGATGGGTGAGGTGAGTGGGTGGGTGAGGTGGTGGGTGGGTGAGGTGAGTGGGGTGAGGTGAGTGGTGGGTGGGTGGGTGAGGTGGGTGAGTAACGTGGGTGGGGGGCTGGGTGGGGGGGGTGTGAGGTGGATGGGTTGTGAGTGGGTGGGTGAGTTATTGAGGTTTGGTGGGTGGGTGAGGTGGGTGGGGTGGGTGGGGTGGGTGGGGTGGGTGGTGAGTGGGTGGGTGAGTTATTGAGGTTTGGTGGGTGGGTGAGGTGGGTGGGGTGGGTGGGGTGGGTGGGTGGTGAGTGAGAAGGGTGGGTGGTGAGTGGATGGGTGGGATGAGTGATCGGGTGACTGAGTATCTGTGGCTATTGGAGTGAGTGGCTGTAGCCGTTACTGTGGCCATGAATGTTGCTATGGCTGTTGCTATGACTGTAGCCATGACTGTAGCCATGACTGTTGCTATGACTGTTGCCATGACTGTCGCTATGACTGTCGCTATGGCTGTTGCCATGACTGTTGCTATGGCTGTTGCTATGACTGTAGCCATGACTGTCGCTATGGCTGTTGCCATGACTGTTGCTATGGCTGTTGCTATGGCTGTTGCTATGACTGTAGCCATGACTGTTGCTATGACTGTTGCCATGACTGTCGCTATGGCTGTTGCCATGACTGTTGCTATGGCTGTTGCTATGACTGTAGCCATGACTGTTGCTATGACTGTAGCCATGACTGTCGCTATGACTGTAGCCATGACTGTTGCTATGGCTGTTGCGATGGCTGTTGCCATGACTGTTGCTATGGCTGTTGCTATGGCTGTTGCTATGACTGTAGCCATGACTGTTGCTATGACTGTTGCCATGACTGTCGCTATGGCTGTTGCCATGACTGTTGCTATGGCTGTTGCTATGACTGTAGCCATGACTGTTGCTATGACTGTAGCCATGACTGTCGCTATGACTGTAGCCATGACTGTTGCTATGGCTGTTGCGATGGCTGTTGCTATGACTGTAGCCATGACTGTAGCCATGACTGTTGCTATGACTGTAGCCATGACTGTTGCTATGACTGTAGCCATGACTGTCGCTATGACTGTAGCCATGACTGTTGCTATGGCTGTTGCGATGGCTGTTGCCATGACTGTTGCCATGACTGTTGCTATGGCTGTTGCTATGACTGTAGCCATGACTGTTGCTATGACTGTAGCCATGACTGTAACCATGGCTGTTGCTATGGCTGTTGCTATGGCTGTTGCTATGACTGTAGCCATGACAGTTTCTATGACTATAGCCATTACTGTTGCTATGGCTGTTGCTATGACTGTAGCCATGACTGTTGCTATGACTGTAGCCATGACTGTAACCATGGCTGTTGCTATGGCTGTTGCTATGGCTGTAACCGTGGCTACCGCAGGCTCCGCCCCCAGCTCACTGAGCGACGCCGACGGCCTGGCACTGGGGGGAGGTGCCGGGGGTGGGGGCTACGCTTCCATGGCAACCGGTGAGCCCCCCCCCCCCGCCCCCACTCACCCCCCCCACTCACCCCCCCACTCACCCCCACCCCCTCCTGTCACAGGCGGTGGTGGTGGTGGTGGACACCGTTGTGTCTGTGTGTGGTGGTGAGCAGGTGGTGAGGCACTGGACGAGTGTGGGGTGAGGTTCCTGCTTGCGATGAGGCTCCACCTCTGCCTGCTCACCTCACTCCCTCCCGTCTACCGCACCCAGCTGCTTCACCAGGGTGAGTGGCACTCACCTTGCCCGCTCGCTCACCAGCTCACCAGCTCACCAGCTCACCCGCTCACCCGCTCAGTCACTCACCCACTCAGTCACTCAGTCACTCAAACACCCACTCACTCACACACTCATCCACTCACTCAGTCACTCAAACACCCACTCACTCACCCACTCACCCACTCACTCACCCGCTCACTCACCCGCTCACCCACTCACTCACTCACCCACTCACTCACTCACCTTGCCCGCTCGCTCACCCGCTCACCCGCTCACTCACTCATCCACTCACTCACTCACTCACCCACTCACCTACCCACTCACTCACACACCCACTCACTCACCCACTCACTCACTCACCCACCCACTCACTCACCCACTCACTCACCCACTCACTCACTCACCTACTCAGTCACTCACTCACCCACCCACCCACTCACCCACCCACCCACTCACCCACTCACTCACTCACCCACTTACTCACTCACTCACCCACCCACCCATCCACCCACTCACCCACCCACCCACTCACCCACTCACTCACCCACCCATTCATCCACCCACCCACCCACTCACCCACCCACCCACCCGCCACTCACCCACTCACCCACCCACACCCCACTCACCCACCCACCCACTCACTCACCCACCCACCCACTCATCCACTCACTCACCCACTCACCCACTCCACCCACTCACTCACACACTCACCCACTCACTCACCCACTCACTTACCCACTCACCCACCCACCCACTCACTCACCCACCCACCCACTCATCCACTCACTCACTCACCCACTCACCCACCCACCCACTCACTCACCCACTCACTCACTCACTCACCCACTCACCCACTCACTCACGCACTCACCCACTCACCCACCCACTCACTCACTCACCCACTCACCCACCCACTCACTCACTCACCCACTCACCCACTCACCCACCCACTCACTCACTCACCCACTCACTCACTCACCCACCCACCCATTCACCCACCCACCCACACACTCACCCAACCACCCACCCGCCACTCACCCACTCACTCACTCACTCACCCACTCACTCACTCACCCACTCACTCACTCACCCACCCACCCACTCACCCACTCACTCACCCACCCACCCATTCACTCACCCACCCACCCATTCACTCACTCACCCACCCACTCACTCACTGACCCACTCACTCACCCACTAACCCACTCACTCACCCACTCACTCACCCACCCACACCCACTCACCCACCCCCCACTCACCCACCCTCCCCACACTCACCCCTCCCCCCCCTCCCCCCCCCCTCCCCCTCCTCCCCTCCCCTCCCCCCAGGCCTGTCCACGTGCTACTTTGCCTGGGCCTTCCACTCGGAGGCGGAGGAGGAGCTGCTGCTGATGGTGCCGGGCGTGATGGCCGGAACTGCCCAGTGGGCTCACCTGAAGGCGATGGGCGCGGGCTGGTGGTTGCGCAACCTCAACACGCTCCGGAGGGCCGTGGAGAAGGGGAGGCCGCACTCGCTGGGGGAGCGGGAGGGCCACGGGTCGGATTCTCGCTCACTCGCTCACTCACTCACTCATTCATCCACTCAGTCACTCATCCACTCACTCACTCACTCATCCACTCATCCACTCACTCACTCATCCACTCACTCATCCACTCACTCATCCACTCACTCATCCACTTACTCACCCATCCACTCACTCACTCATTCATCCACTCACTCACTCATCCACTCAGCCCTCCACTCACTCATTCATCCACTCACTCACCCACTCATCCACTCACTCATCCACTCACTCACTCATTCATCCACTCACTCACCCACTCATCCACTCACTCATCCACTCACTCACTCATTCATCCACTCACTCACTCACCCACTCATCCACTCACTCATCCACTTACTCACTTATTCATCCACTCACTCATCCACTTACTCACTCATCCACTCACTCATCCACTCACTTACTCACTCACTCATCCACTCACTCACTCACTCATCCACTCACTCATCCACTCACTCATCCACTGACTCACTCACTCATCCACTCACTCATCCACTCACTCACTCACTCATCCACTCACACACTCGCCCATCCACTCACTCACTCATCCACTCACTCACTCACTCATCCACTCACTCACTCATCCACTCACTCACTCACTCATCCACTTACTCACTCACTCACTCATCCACTCATTCACTCACCCACTCACTCATCCACTCACTCACTCATCCACTCACTCACTCACTCATCCACTCACTCACTCATCCACTCACTCACTCATCCACTCACTCACTCATCCACTTACTCTCTCACTCATCCACTCACTCATCCACTTACTCATCCACTCACTCACTCACTCATCCACTCACTCACTCATCCACTCACTCACTCATCCACTCACTCACTCATCCACTCACTCACTCATCCACTCACTCACTCATCCACTCACTCATCCACTCACTCATCCACTCACTCACCCACTCACTCATCCACTCACTCACTCACTCACTTACTCACTCACTCATCCACTCACTCACTCATCCACTCACTCACTCATCCACTCACTCACTCATCCACTCACTCACTCATCCACTCACTCATCCACTCACTCATCCACTCACTCACCCACTCACTCATCCACTCACTCACTCACTCACTTACTCACTCACTCATCCACTCACTCACTCACCCACTCACTCACTCATCCACTCACTCACTCATCCACTCACTCACTCATCCACTCACTCACTCATCCACCACTCACTCACCCACTCACTCACTCATCCACTCACTCACTCATCCACTCACTCACTCATCCACTCACTCACTCATCCACTCACTCACTCATCCACTCACTCACTCATCCACTCACTCATCCACTCACTCATCCACTTACTCACTTATTCATCCACTCACTCACTCATCCATCCACTCTCTCACTCATCCACTCACTCACTCATCCACTCACTCATCCACTCACTCACTCATCCACTCACTCACTCACTCACTCATCCACTCATTCACTCACCCACTCACTCATCCACTCACTCACTCATCCACTCACTCACTCACTCATCCACTCACTCACTCATCCACTCACTCACTCATCCACTCACTCACTCATCCACTTACTTCTCTCACTCATCCACTCACTCATCCACTTACTCATCCACTCACTCACTCACTCATCCACTCACTCACTCATCCACTCACTCACTCATCCACTCACTCACTCATCCACTCACTCACTCATCCACTCACTCACTCATCCACTCACTCATCCACTCACTCATCCACTCACTCACCCACTCACTCATCCACTCACTCACTCACTCACTTACTCACTCACTCATCCACTCACTCACTCACCCACTCACTCACTCATCCACTCACTCACTCATCCACTCACTCACTCATCCACTCACTCACTCATCCACTCACTCACTCATCCACTCACTCACTCATCCACTCACTCATCCACTCACTCATCCACTTACTCACTTATTCATCCACTCACTCACTCATCCATCCACTCTCTCACTCATCCACTCACTCACTCATCCACTCACTCATCCACTCACTCACTCATCCACTCACTCATCCACTCACTCATTCATCCACTCACTCACTCATCCACTCACTCACTCATCCACTCACTCACTCAGCAACTCACTCACTCACTCAGCCACTCACTCATCCACTCATCCACTCACTCACTCATCCACTCACTCATCCACTCACTCATCCACTCACTCACTCATCCACTCACTCTCTCACTCATCCACTCACTCACTCATCCACTCACTCATCCACTCATCCACTCACTCACTCATCCACTCACTCATCCACTCACTCATCCACTCACTCACTCATCCACTCACTCACTCATCCACTCATCCACTCACTCATCCACTCACTCACTCAGCCACTCACTCACTCAGCAACTCACTCACTCACTCAGCCACTCACTCACTCAGCCACTCACTCACTCAGCAACTCACTCACTCACTCAGCCACTCACTCATCCACTCATCCACTCACTCACTCATCCACTCACTCATCCACTCACTCACTCATCCACTCACTCTCTCACTCATCCACTCACTCACTCATCCACTCACTCATCCACTCATCCACTTACTCATCCATTCACTCATCCACTCACTCACTCATCCACTCACTCACCTCATCCACTCATCCACTCACTCATCCACTTACTCACTCATCCACTCACTCACTCACTCATCCACTCACTCACTCACTCATCCACTCACTCACTCATCCACTCACTCACTCATCCACTCACTCATCCACTCACTCATCCACTCACTCACTCATCCACTCACTCATCCACTCACTCACTCATCCACTCACTCACTCATCCACTCACTCACTCATCCACTCATCCACTCTCTCACTCATCCACTCACTCACTCAGCCACTCACTCTCTCATCCACTCATCCACTCACTCACTCATCCACTCACTCATCCACTCACTCACTCATCCACTCACTCTCTCACTCATCCACTTACTCACTTATTCATCCACTCACTCACTCATCCACTTACTCACTCACTCACTCATCCACTCATTCACTCACCCACTCACTCATCCAGTCCACTCACTCACTCATCCACTCACTCACTCATCCACTCACTCACTCACTCATCCACTCACTCACTCACTCATCCACTCACTCACTCATCCACGCACTCACTCATCCACTCACTCACTCACTCATCTACTCACTCACTCATCCACTCACTCACTCATCCACTCACTCATCCACTCACTCACTCATCCACTCACTCTCTCACTCATCCACTTACTCACTTATTCATCCACTCACTCACTCATCCACTCACTCACTCATCCACTTACTCACTCACTAACTCATCCACTCACTCACTCACTCATCCACTTACTCACTCACTCACTCATCCACTCATTCACTCACCCACTCACTCATCCACTCACTCACTCATCCACTCACTCACTCACTCATCCACTCACTCACTCACTCATCCACTCACTCACTCATCCACTCACTCACTCATCCACTCACTCATCCACTCACTCACTCATCCACTCACTCACTCATCCACTCACTCACTCAGCAACTCACTCACTCACTCAGCCACTCACTCACTCATCTACTCACTCACTCATCCACTTACTCATCCACTCACTCATCCACTCACCCACTCACTCATCCACTCACTCACCCACTCACTCACTCATCCACTCACCCACCCACTCACTCACTCATCCACTCACTCACTCTTCCACTCACTCACTCACTCATCCACTCACTCAATCATCCACTCACTCATCCACTCACTCATCCACTCACTCATCCACTCACTCATCCACTGACTCACTCACTCATCCACTCACTCACTCATCCACTCACTCACTCATCCACTCACTCATCCACTTACTCATCCACTCACTCATCCACTCACTCACTCATCCACTCACTCACTCATCCACTCACTCATCCACTGACTCACTCACTCATCCACTCACTCATCCACTGACTCACTCACTCATCCACTCACCCACTCACCCACTCACTCACCCACCCACTCATCCACTCACTCACTCATCCACTCACTCATCCACTCACTCACTCATTCATCCACTCACTCACTCACTCGTCCACTCACTCACTCACTCATCCACTCACTCACTCACTCATCAACTCACTCACCCACTCACTCACCCACCTACCCACCCACCCACTCACTCACTCACGCACCCACTCACACACTCACTCACTCACCCACTCACCCACCCACCCACTCACTCACCCCCCCACCCACCCACCCACTCACCCCCCCGCCTACCCACCCACCCACTCACCCCCCCACGCACCCACCCACCCCCCCACCCACCCCCCCACCTACCCCACCCACCCACCCACCGTGTGTGTCCCAGGTCGCCAAGGCGGCGTTCCAGCAGCGTGGAGACCCCCTGGACGCTGCCCTCTTCTACCTCGCCCTGCACAAGAAGGGGGTCCTGTGGGGGCTCTTCAGGTGACGGGGGCGGGGGGCTGGGTGGGGGGGCTGGTGGGTGGGGGGCTGAGTGAGTGAGTGGGTGGGTGTGAGGGGTGCTATGGAGACTCTTCAGGTGGCGGGGGTGGGGGGCTGAGTGGGGGGCTGGTGAGTGGGGGGCTGGGTGGGTGGTGAGTGGGGGGCTGAGGGGTGCTGTGGGGACTCTTCAGGTGATGGGGGTGGGGGGCTGGGTGGGTGGCTGGTGGGTGGGGGGCTGGGTGGGTGGGGGGCTGAGTGGGTGGGGGGCTGAGTGAGTGAGTGGGTGGTGAGTGGGGGGCTGAGGGGTGCTGTGGGGACTCTTCAGGTGACGGGGGTGGGGGGCTGGGTGGGTGGGTGGTGAGTGAGTGGGTGGTGAGTGGGTGGTGAGTGAGTGAGTGGGTGGTGAGTGAGTGAGTGGGTGGTGAGTGGCTGAGTGAGTGGGTGGTGAGTGGGTGGTGAGTGAGTGAGTGGGTGGTGAGTGAGTGAGTGGGTGGTGAGTGGGTGGTGAGTGAGTGAGTGGGTGGTGAGTGGCTGAGTGAGTGGGTGGTGAGTGGGTGGTGAGTGAGTGAGTGGGTGGTGAGTGAGTGAGTGGGTGGTGAGTGGGTGGCTGAGTGAGTGAGTGGGTGGTGAGTGGGTGGTGAGTGAGTGAGTGGGTGGTGAGTGAGTGAGTGGGTGGTGAGTGGCTGAGTGAGTGGGTGGTGAGTGGGTGGTGAGTGAGTGAGTGGGTGGTGAGTGAGTGAGTGGGTGGTGAGTGGGTGGCTGAGTGAGTGAGTGGGTGGTGAGTGGGTGGTGAGTGAGTGAGTGGGTGGTGAGTGGCTGAGTGAGTGGGGTGGTGAGTGGGTGGTGAGTGAGTGAGTGGGTGGTGAGTGAGTGAGTGGGTGGTGAGTGGGTGGCTGAGTGAGTGAGTGGGTGGTGAGTGGTGGTGAGTGGGTGAGTGGGTGAGTGAGTGGCTGAGTGAGTGAGTGGCTGAGTGAATGGCTGAGTGAGTGGCTGAGTGATTGGCTGAGTGAGTGCATGGCTTAGTGAGTGGCTGAGTGAGTGGGTGGCTGAGTGAGTGGGTGGCTGAGTGATTGGCTGGGTGAGTGAGTGGCTGAGTGAGTGAGTTGCTGAGTGAGTGGCTGAGTGAGTGGCTGAGTGAGTGACTGAGTGAGTGAGTGGTTGAGTGAGTGGCTGAGTGAGTGAGTGGCTGAGTGAGTGAGTGGCTGAGTGAGTGAGTAGTGAGTGAGTGGCTGAGTGAGTGAGTGGCTGAGTGAGTGGCTGAGTGGGTGAGTGGCTGAGCGAGCAAGTGGCTGAGTGAGTGAGTTGCTGAGTGAGTGAGTGGCTGAGTTAGTGAGTGGCTGAGTGAGTGGCTGAGTGAGTGGCTGAGTGAGTGAGTGGTTGAGTGAGTGAGTGGCTGTGTGAGTGAGTGACTGAGTGAGTGAGTGGTTGAGTGAGTGAGTGAGTGGCTGAGTGAGTGAGTGGTTGAGTGAGTGAGTTGCTGTGTGAGTGAGCGAGTTGCTGAGTGAGTGAGTGGCTGAGTGAGTGAGTGAGTGGCTGAGTGAGTTGCTGAGTGGCTGTGTGAGTGAGTGGCTGAGCGAGTTGCTGAGTGGCTGAGTGGTTGAGTGAGTGAGTGGCTGAGTGAGTGAGTGGTTGAGTGAGTGAGTGGGTGTGTGAGTGAGTGGCTGAGTGAGTGAGTTGCTGAGTGGCTGTGTGAGTGAGTGGCTGAGCGAGTTGATGAGTGGCTGAGTGGTTGAGTGAGTGAGTGGCTGAGTGAGTGGCTGAGTGGTTGAGTGAGTAGTTGAGTGAGTGAGTGGCTGAGTGAGTGGCTGAGTGAGTGGCTGAGTGAGTGAGTTGCTGAGTGAGTGGGTGGGTGAGTGGCTGAGTGGGTGGCTGAGTGAGTGGCTGAGTGAGTTGCTGAGTGAGTGGGTGGGTGAGTGAGTGAGTGGCTGAGTGAGTTGCTGAGTGAGTGGCTGAGTGAGTGAGTGGCTGAGTGAGTGGCTGAGTGTTTGAGTGAGTGAGTTGCTGAGTAAGTGAGTTGCTGAGTGAGTGAGTTGCTGAGTGAGTGAGTGGCTGAGTGGTTGAGTGAGTGGTGAGTGAGTGGCTGTGTGAGTGAGTGGCTGAGTGAGTGGCTGTGTGAGTGAGTTGCTGAGTGGTTGAGTGAGTGAGTTGCTGAGTGAGTGAGTGGCTGAGTGAGTGGTTGAGTGAGTGGCTGAGTGGTTGAGTGAGTGGTTGAGTGGCTGAGTGGTTGAGTGAGTGAGTGGTTGAGTGAGTGGTGAGTGAGTGAGTGGCTGAGTGAGTGAGTGAGTGGCTGAGTGGTTGAGTGGCTGAGTGGTTGAATGAGTGGCTGAGCGAGTTGCTGAGCGAGCGAGCGGGCGTCTCTGCGTGCGTGTGGTTGCAGGTCTCGTGGCGACGTCAAGATGACTTCCTTCTTCAGCAACAACTTTGGCGAGGAGCGATGGCGTCGTGCTGCACTCACCAACGCCTACGCGCTGCTGGGGAAGCAGAGATTCACTCACGCTGCAGCCTTCTTCCTATTGGCTGGCTCGCTGCACGACACAATAGAGGTGGGGGGGTGCCCCCCACTAACCACCCACCCACTAACCACCCACCACCCACCCACTAACCACCCACCCACTAACCACCCACCACCCACCCACTAACCACCCACCCACCACCTACGCCCTGCTGGGGAAGCAGAGATTCACTCACGCTGCAGCCTTCTTCCTATTGGCTGGTTCGCTGCACGACACGATAGAGGTGGGGGGGGTGCCCCCCACTAACCACCCACCACCCACCCACCAACCACCCACCCACTAACCACCCACCCACTAACCACCCACCACCCACCCACCACCACCCACCCACTAACCACCCACCAACCACCCACCAACCACCCACCCACCAACCACCCACCCACTAACCACCCACCCACTAACCACCCACGAACCACCCACCCACTAACCACCCACCCACTAACCACCCACTAACCACCCACCAACCACCCACCCACCAACACCTACGCCCTGCTGGGGAAGCAGAGATTCACTCACGCTGCAGCCTTCTTCCTATTGGCTGGCTCGCTGCACGACACGATAGAGGTGGGGGGGTGCCCCCCACTAACCACCCACCAACCACCCACCCACCAACCACCCACCCACCACCCACCCACTAACCACCCACCCACTAGCCACCCACTAGCCACCCACTAGCCACCCACTAGCCACCCAACAACCACCCAGTAACCACCCACTAACGACCCACACACCACAACCACCCACTAACCACCCACCAACCACCCACTAACCACCCACTAACCACCCTGTAACCACCCACTAACCACCCACCACAACCACCACAAGCTCTTCTACCACCACTGCCTCCACCACCACCATCACAACTACCACCACCACTACCACCACCACCACTACCTCCACCACCACTACCTCCACCACCACTACCTCCACCACCACCAC